>NW_008589876.1:0-3852 GCF_000691845.1 Merops nubicus
CCAGCTACTGAGGCACTGAGAACCTCCACTTGCACTCCAAAACCTTTTGCTCAGCTGTTTTTGCTAGGGAAAAAAAACATGGAACTGCAACATTATCAGAACTTCAGACAGAAAACTCCCCAGGCAAATTAAATACTCAACATTTGCAAAACAAAACTGAAAACTTGCCACATTTGGATGCTTTGGTGTGTCAGACTTGCTAATCATCTCACCACCAGTACTCACCTTCTCAACCAAACCACCTACCTTCCTCCCCTTACATGACACAGTGGAGATTTGTTGGGGCTTATGTGGCTTTCACAAAGTTTCACCTGCTCATTGCAGGTTTCAATGAGATCTCTAGGAAAAATTCAGCTCTTTAAAAATAGCAGGAACACAGAGGATGCCCCTATGTTTCACCTGAGATAACACCCCAGGCTTCATGAAAGCTCCATTCTCTGTGGAAACATAGTGACTCTAATGGTAAATTAATGTTGACCATATCATGGTATCCTTTCTACAAATGAGGAAACTGAGGTATGAAGGGTCAAATGACTTGTCCAGTTTAAAAGATCCTGTTCTCTTTCTCTACTGATCACCTCAGAGCTATGACTACATTATCACTGCATATTTACCTGATTTTCCAACCAGTTTGCTAATGGTGCTTCATCCCCATGACTACTTCCCCCCATCTCCTTTAAGTTCTCTCCTCATTCATTTCCCTCTTGCCTCCCAACACGCTCACTCTCCCTCTTCTTGCTCCACACTCCCTTTCCTATGCTCTACTGCTCCACTGCTCCAGAAATACCTCTTCCCAAAGATTTCTGCTGGAGACTGCAGGAAAGGAATGTATCTTGGGAACCAGAACTCTTGCCTCTGAGACACTGCCCGAGACTATGCAGTAGAGAAAAGAGATCTCTGCAGTAGCTGAGCTACCACAAATGGTCTCCACTCTATTAGCCTCTATTTCAGCTCTGCACTGCTCAGAGTGCTTGAGAAACTCTGAACTAAGAGACACTGCACAGTGAAGAGACTCTTTTGAAGGGAGACTTTTAAGAGGGAGAGAGATGGTTCTTGAATAGGAAAGGGAGATTGAAAAGGCAAAGAGAAAACCTAACATGACTTGGTTTTAGGTTCCACAAGGAACTTCTAAGGTTAAAGCATCACAAATTCCACCTCTGGCTCAGAGTGCTTGAGAAACTCTGAACTAAGAGACACTGCACAGTGAAGAGACTCTTTTGAAGGGAGACTTTTAAGAGGGAGAGAGATGGTTCTTGAATAGGAAAGGGAGATTGAAAAGGCAAAGAGAAAACCTAACATGACTTGGTTTTAGGTTCCACAAGGAACTTCTAAGGTTAAAGCATCACAAATTCCACCTCTGTGCCTCTACTACAAGATGACATCTTTACAAAGCAGCAATATTCATAACAATGCCAAAATAAGAGTGGAGTTATATATACTATATTTTGGAAGATGTGTCTTGGCATCATAAATAATAGATGGTTTTGCATTTTTGAACTGTCAGAATCAGTCCTTCTGATAAATAATACCTTCCCTCTCTGGCCTTGGTTATTGTACATTACTAATTAGACATGGTAGTTTGTGGTTAACATCCTTCCCTACAGATTTATTATTAGTTTGTATATTCTTTTCAGTAGAATTGTGCTAATGGTAAGGTCTGCTGGAGGCCAACTGCATGAAGCCACTGGGAGGAGAAATCTGTTTGCCTGTCAAAACAGTGGCTATCAATTAGAACTGTGAATGTGATTCCTTTAAGTGTCTCGGATAGTAGTAGAAATTTCCAGTGATGGATTAGGGGGCTGAATCACTTTCACATTGTACTAAAGGAAGCTTTCAGACAAGCAGCTGTCCACGTGAAACAAATTCACCATTATTTTTCAGCAAGTCCAGAAGAACCTGTCTAACCTGCCAAAATTCCCTCTGCTGCTTTCCCAGAAATCCTAGCTCAAGAAGCATTTTGTGGCATACTGACAAAACTGATACTGGATTATTCTGTAGTTTTCTTAGGAAATCTTGGCTTAGGGGATAGCTACAGCAACAGGAGGAAAAAAAAAAACCCAACAAAGATGCTGAAAGAAGTGATGCATCAAATCAGAGGCGATGCAATTCCACAGCCTGGGCACACAGGTCACAATTTCTCCTTTGACACAAGCACCCAGCTGCCATTAGAATCAGTAAGAGTTGTGTGGACACACTGATGGGAATATATCCCCCCTGTATTTTGCAGGAAATGAACCCCACTCGTTTGGGGACTGAAGGAGGCACTGTCTGTTCATTAAGTAAAAACCCCTGCCACGAATCTCAAGAGGAAGCTCTTCCCTGTTCTCCTCAGATAGCAAAACCCACACAAAGCAAAATGTCAGGAGCAGGAGCTGGGGAGGGGTGATGTTCAGGGGAGATGAACTTCAGCCTGCCTTTGCCAAGACCTTTTGCCACTAAGTTTTTGTGGATTTCGACAGGGGTTATTAGAAATCAAATTGATTAGCTATAGCTGAGCTTAAACCTGAAGAACTATTTATGAAAGTATTTTTAGCTCTCATACATTGTGGCTTTGGGTTACTGGTTATTTTTAGCAGAGGTAATCCTAGATGGTGTGTATAAAAACAAGTCAGCAAGACTGCTAGCCTTCCAGGACTCCACTGCTCATTTCATGCCAAGAGAGTGACTAACAAACACAGGAAAAAGCAAAGGACTCCATCACACTCACAAAATGTGGCACTGTCAGCTGAAGGACAAGGGTTCAGGGTGGGGAAGGTTTCATCCAGTTGCCACACAATAGACTCTCTCATCACGCTGGGAAACGAGACTGAGCGTATTAAAAACCTTTTCTCAGTGCCACTTTATAAATAAAGAACAAATATCAGGACTGACTGAAAGTTTTAGCCAGTTACATGAGCTACATGGCTCTCCCCTATCTGCTTTCAATAGTATTAATCATGAACTATGTGCCAGAAACTTTCTTTATGGGGTTTTGGTGAAGACCTGGCAATCACTTCTGTTTCTTCAATCTTAAAAGCAGTAATTCTGGAGCAATCAGATAGAGAAATACATTTTACTGAATAAGGTCAGAGAAAATTGCTAGAATAGTACTAAAAACCATGAAGTACTTTTATTTTGCTGGCTATTACAACCACGTAGCTTGATGTTGCACAAACAGCATCAACAGCCCAGATTCCCAAACTTTTTCCTCCTTCTGTGTTTCTTGCCTTTCACACACTGACTCCCTACCACAGATGTTTATATGCTATTTTTAGAAGAATTATTTGTTATTGGTGTTTACATTGCCAGCCTGTTAATTTTTGTGTGACAAAGAGAGGGAAAAATCTCTCTGCTTTCTTGTTCAGATACAGCAATGCTTTGTTCACCACACAAAGGCTTTGACTTCTTTCCTCACTACCCCCACAGGCTCCATGTCCTAAGGTTATATTCACTCATTCCACTATTTATAATACTAAATCACTGGCACCAATTTTACCTAGGGATCAAAATGAGCACAGATACCCTACAAATTCTGCACATTATCATCTCAGTTAGTCTGAAAAAAGAACTCAATTATGAGGGTGAGAAAACAAATGCTAAATTCAAAGCCCACAGCAGCATAGAAGGCTGAAGAACACAGATGAAGTCTGTCACTCATTTCATTAAAACTTCTGCCACATGAGCTGCCAGGAGAAAACAGTATCACTGCATGAAGAAAAACTAAATGGTATTGATAAAAAAACTACTCCAGGGTGTGTAGTCAGTCAATGAACTTAATTCTTTTTTTTGAATTTCCAAACTGTGCCCGATTCAACCACAATTTCTCCTGAATGTATTAGTTATTGGCCATCATCCATCAAGTAATTTGTAGGG
>NW_008589876.1:3883-12864 GCF_000691845.1 Merops nubicus
AACTTTGACTTAGAGGTTACCCGTGAATTGAACACAGTATTCATTACAATGAACATTAATTCTGATTATTTAGCATTAAAAGCAACTGATCACATGTATTGTTTCTGTTTCTCAGCTTGATAACTCATTGTTGAAAAACTACCTTCACAAGCAGAGGGGAGGAGAAGCCACTCTGCACTTCTTGAAAAACATGTTTTGGCCACAGGCCTGAAAATTTACTGCATACAACCCCCCCTCCCCAACTGTAAGAACACAAATTTCACCACATGAGTACTCACAGTTGATGAATTACTTCTAGCTGGAAGTATTTAATCTGTAAAACAAACTAGAGACCTGACTGTGAAACAACTTAAGCATCTGCATTTCCATTTCTTTGGCTATCCCCTTGGTCTTCTATCATGGGAAACAGTGAAAAGAATGTCTAATTTATCAACTCTACATCACTCATTATTTGATCTCTCTATATCACTACTACTTTTGTTTTATTAGATACAACGTTTAGAACAGATTTTTTGTCATGATAATTGAGTTGTCTTTGTACTCTCATTATTATTGTTCTGCATCTAGAAAACTGCACCAAAGATGTACAGAATGTTAAATGAAGCTGCATTATTGATTTATAGTGCCATGATGCTGTTATTTTGTCATGGTCTTTGTAACTAAAAAGCCTAGTTGCCTGGCCTCAGTTTCATTTTTCTTCTCATGTGGGGAAATGAAACCCTTTTACCCCTTTCCTTCCAGGCACACACTTTCCTGCTGTCTTCTGCCTTACTTGTGCATAGCTGATCACTTGTACCACTGCCTCTTTTCCAGCTGCTGCTGAACAGACAAGTTATCACCACAAACATAGTCCAGTGATCCTTGGAAAAAAGGAGCAACAGGATACAGGAATTTAAAGCAGAAATCATGGTCAAAAATCCAAGGTCCTGAGTTTCAATAACTGGAAAGCTGTACACCAAGAAAAAAACACTTCCCAAGTCCACTCACAATAGCTGCAATTAACAACTGCATCTTTTGTGCTGTTAAGACATATTTCTTCTAGCAATTAGCTGGTTAGTCTCTAAATAAGCAGAGTAGTAAAAGCCAGTTAATGCCCCAGTGCTGCCATTGGAAATCTTTAACAAGAATCGCTAGTATTTAACAGATTGACTGAAATTTGGTTGCAAACAGGGAACTTTCATGTTATGCAGAGGACAGGGAGAATTCTGTCTTGCCTAATGTGACTGGTATTGTTTGAAACTGAAAGGAAAAGGGAAAAGTAAAGAAATGGAGATAGCCAAAGGTTCTCATCTTGCTCAACAAATACCCGGGTGGTGCAATGGAGAGTCTGAGCAGCAAAATGCACAGACAAGGGAAGAAGGTAAACAACAGATTTAACTGCACCAAGGTGCAAAATATGTGCTTTTTGTTGATTTGGATACAAAACTCAGATGTGATATTTAGATTTAAGCAAAAAAAAAGAAAAGGGAAATATACACATGGGATGGACAAACATCAAATATCTGTGTGACTTCTGTGGCACAGCAAGATCACTGGGGAAGAGAAAACTCTATGAGATCAATGCCCAGTATCACTAATGCCTCTGCATTAAATATCTTGCCCTGCAAGTTAATTTTATTTCTGTTAACTACACTTGGTAAAAACATATTTTGTAGACGTCACATTCCAGTTTGTAGTATCAGCACTAGTCAAAACCAAACACACACAGAGGCCTGAACAATGCCTCACCTAGGAAATCCCTTCTCCTCTTTCCAGGAGTTACTCTCCTCAATTTGAGCATGGCCCCTGGGAAACTGAGCACAGGCTTTCCTTGTGGCTCCAGTCACAGCACGTGCTAAGGAATGTTCATTTCCCTGAGGCAGGGCCAAAGAAAAAAGGTCTGCTTCATTCTAGCCCATCTTTTTAATTCCCCTAGTAGATGAAGTGTTTGCCATTTTACAGAACAGCTGCTTGGAACAAATGCAAACACTGTGTTTGTCCTGTGCTGTTCAACTTATGGCACCACAGAAACTCTATGTCTCTTTTCAATCAAGAAGATATTTTTCAGATGCATTTTCCCAAACATCAAAACACAGAAAGAAAACTGGTTTAAAATAATCTTAATGTAACTTTATCAAGACATGGAAAAGTCCTTCTAAAAGGAAAACCATTAAGATAAATCAGGAAAGGCCTCTCTTATCATCATTAAATAGTTACTTAAGCACAGGATTAAACTTAGCCAGATCACTTATGCTATTAATGACCTAATTTTTTTGAACCAATCTTTATCATATCCCTTGATGTTCCAGAAATAAAGCAAGCTCTTGGACCTCTCCTCTCTTGAATCATAACCCTTTCCGAGAAACTGGTATCTCCTTTTTTAACCTTATACCCAAGCCCAAATCAGGACCCAAAAATAACTCAGCAATTCATATTCACAAGATGAAGAATCATAAGTTCTATTAAATTCCTTTTACTATTGGCCTTCACCACTAGCCTCTGTGCCCTTTGATAGCCAGCAAAAAGCTCTTTGAGCCCTCCTCAGATCCATATCATAATCTATTCTTAAAATTGTCTCACCTAAACCTTTGTTATATCTAAGCCACATCACTGCAACACATCCTTGTCCTTGCACAGCATCTACAGAAGTCAGCTGGCATGAAGCTGAGTTTGTGCCTCACCCCTGTTCTTCCATGAACCCTTCAGGCTACTGGTAACTCATGCTGGGAGCTTGGCTGTTCACCAGAATGCTTCTCACTTGATACCTGCTCATCATGCTGAGACCAGCTGGGATCCTCCTTTTTAAGACTGAGTGGAACATTTCCTTACTTGAGGACCAACATCTCTGAAACATACTGAAGTTAGGGAACTATCAGGTCCAGAGTTCAGTGATGTTCAGAGAAGAAAATTTTGTTCAAAATCTTACTTGTATTTTTGTGTACATGGTAGAAGAGTCGGGGAAGAAGAGGGAGCTGATGCAGATAGGTCTTAGTGTCAGAAAGCATGTGATAATGACTATGGAGAAGTTCAAAGCTTTCTAAAATTTTGTAAGATTAGCTACATAACAAGGTCAGCGTTTTGAAACAGCACTAATTTTGCAAGTGCATGTTGTCCTCTAATTTCCCAAAAGTCGTCAAACACTAAGAAAGGGAAGAAGGATGACCTCAGTGGGATAACAGTGTTAAATCAGAACTAGTCTGACTTCTCTCATGGGTTCACCACGATGTAAACTATGTGATCTCTCCATGCTATTAACAGAGCAGAAGTTTAATCCATGTGAGTAAGTTAATGTATCAATTTTCTACAACTAAAAAGGTCATTAAACCCTGCAAAACTAGAAAAGCTGATGCTTTCAGCAGGCTTTTGCCACCACTGTGAAACATGCCTCTCTCCCCATTCCTTCTTTATTTTGCTTATATAGGGTGATTTTTAAAGGCACAAAGTTTGGCTTCCCCAAAGCTGCAGAAGCTGTCTGTTCTCGCCTGCTTTTTAAGCTTTTGCACAAAACAAGAATGAATTTTATCCTTCAACACCTTAGAAAAGCAGTTGCTAAGAAAACAGTGGCACTTCTGAAATGGTTGAAGAACCAACCTGTCCAAAGTTGAAGAAAAGTGAATATAATAAATATAGTGAGAACTTCTTTATTCTCACCTACTTTTATATCAGGAAATCCTTAGGACTTCTCATCTGAACTCTTAAAATAAAAAATGCATGCAAGACATCTTCTACAATAACACACTGGAAAAGGATGTTGCAAGGCTGCTGCCAAATTTTCTTTTTTGATACCACTCTCCTAGCCTGAATGTATCCTCAGTGGAAATGTCATCACACTGTTTTTACTCAATGCCAAAAATGCACCTATACAAACCTAGAAGTTCATAATGCAATGTTTAATAATGAAGCAGGGCAGGGAGCCTTGGCTATATTCTATGAGTCTAGCCTAGCCAGTGTTTTTTTCCTGTAATTAATTAATTGGCAGTTTAGATTTTTTTAAAAGCTGCAGAGAAACAGTTGCAGTTGGAGAGAGGGATCAGGACTTGCCACTGCTGAGGATCTCTGTCCCAGGAACATACTCCTCCCAGCTGCCTCAGACATCTCTGTGCTTTGCTACTGCCACAGTTGCAAAAAAAACACCAAATCCAATAAACCATCCGTATCTTTCCCATCCTTATAATCCCACTATCTCCTCCTCCGTATCTTGGCTCTGCACCCAGTAACACTCATGAATTCCTCTTATTAACATTAAAGCTTGCATTAAGTACTTGACCTGCCCTTCAAAGGCCTCAAAGGACCACCCGGGTGCCTGACCCATCTCTGCACAGCTCCAGCCAACACATGGCTCAGAACTCCAGAGATCAGGGCAAGCACAGGAGCAGGGCTGCTAGCCAAGCACACAGTGTGGCCACAGCCAGGGACCAGCCCTGTCAGCTCCAACCAACAGCCTGGCATACATGGGCACCTTGAACCAGGCAGCACACCTGCAGCCCAGCTGCTAAGTATCCTTTCTCAGCTCCTTTCTGAATTAAAACCAAATCCATTAGCCCAAAGCAGGCTCTAGGGAGGATACAACTAGAATGTTATCCTACGTCAGACACAAACAAAATGGCTGCCTTTCAAAACATCACTATTCTCTCTTAGATCCCTAGCCCTGCCTAGTACCAGGTACACAGGGAAGGATGGCAAAGGCCAATTTAGAAATGTAAAGAGCTCCTCACTTCTGTCTAATTAAGAGTCAGTTAACGACTACTGAAATCATAATCCCCCCTGAACCCCCCAGGTTCAGAATGCCATGAGGTGACATGCAGGAGGAATGGGAAGCAGCCCGTGGTGTTCTCCAGGAGGCACAGTAGGAAGCAGCTCCTGACCTCCTCCAGCCTGGCTCCCACCACCATGGCACGGGGCAGCCAGTCCCCTGGGGGCCACACTCCTCCCTGGGGGGAACTGGCTCTTTTCTCAGGGATGTATGCAAACGTTTGTCTGCTTACCTAGAAATATATTTAAATAGGCACATCATCATACCCATATGAAAATACTCCACATTTCTGCAATACACACTTATTTAAATACATACTTAAACAAGAACCTTCAAAGTAGGAGGCTGACTTCCCTCTCTCTCATCAGTATGGGCCCAACTCAACTGCTGGTGAAACAGAAATTTGTCAGCTGCCTTCCCTGAGCACTAGACCAGGCCTCAGAAGTCCCCCACAGCCCCTTCCTCCACACACGCCATCAAAAGCCTCTAACAGCTTAATATTTCCTGAGGCCACGTACTACAATGATCGGTTCAGACAAGGGAATATCAGGACACAGAGGCCTTGTGAGGAGAGGGGCCTGGGAGCTTCGAGCTAGTGAGAGAGGAGAGATTTCCTCCTGTGCTCCTTTCAGCACGTACTTCTTCATCAGATAAATATAAATAAGTAGTACAGCAGTTGTTTAGTGAGCAGCTTAGGGACATATTGTTCCCACTGTCCTAATTTTCCTGACACAATGGGTAAATTTAGACATCTAATTAACAGTCTGTGTCATTTATCAGGTGACTTGTTGCTGAGCTTTTTTTAAAGCCATCAATTAAGCTTTCCATACCTTAGACATATTCTCCATCCCCAGGCTGAGTCCTAGGCCTCTCACAGAACGATTGCAAATGCCTCCAACACGTCCCTGTCCTGTTCACAGCCTGGGGGAGATGGACTGGGGTCATCTCTAAAGCTGGTTTCCAAGCTAAGACATGAATTATAAAACCCCTGCATATTTGTTGACATTTTCATAATTATATTTGCAACTCTTTCTTCATACGCCTCGCTGTTCTAGGTTTATAAATGTACTTTTTAAACTTTGCTTATTTATCCTCTTCTGTGCTAGTAGCTCTTACCTCTAACATGAAAAATATTGCATAGTGAAATATTTAACCCCCGTAGTGACACTACTTGATTTCAAGCTCCTTTCATCACAGAAAGAGCAAAAGAAATTAAGAGTATTCAAGCAAAAAAGGAAGATCTTTTACAAGTTCATTGTCACATGCAGATACAATGCTACAACATACAAGTTTTTATTACTACCAGAAGCAAGACAAAGAAAAAAACCTGCAGAAGTATGATTGAATATGAATCATAATGACAGTTATGATTCATACCTGCTCAGATGAGACATGATGCATTTTTTTTTCTGTCCATAGTAATGGTACAACTAAAACAGCCAAGATTTTAGGCTTTGACCCCTTGAGGGTCATGGCTTGACCCCGTGAAACCTGTTTGCAGAAATGCAGGAGTCTAAAAATTGAAAATGGCTGCAACAAATGTCTAGTAACCAAAGACAGTCCATAATATCATACAGTGACAAAGAAAGCTTTGCTACACCTTTCTTTTTACTTTAAATGTGCTTTAAGAGATCAGTTTTTAAGGTGCAGTTGCTGCTTCTTTCACAACTTCTACAAGGAAGACAGTGTGCAGCTCCACGCAGAGCTAGAAGGAAAAAATCTGACAACATTTTTTAAGTGATTAAACATCTTGTAGAGAAAACTCCTCTCTGACATCAGTCTAAGACGAAGCATGTTAGAAGTATCCACCATGTCCCTCAGCAGCTCACCTGGCTTCCTGTGACAAAGTCTGACCTTACTGTCTGCAGCTCCAGGCCAGGACTTCTTTTCTGCTCTCCTGGGTCCCATAGCCTTGGAGGAAGCCATCCAGAGCAGCCCCTGAGCAGTCTGCTGGGACCTGCCAAAGGGAGCTAGGAGGAAACCCCAAACTTTTCCTCTCTTGCTCTGCTCCACGCCTAGCAGTGCTGCTGCTCCCCCGTGGCAGCTGCAGCCTGCTGGGAGAACCCAGGGCTTCCATGGTCCTCCACTTCCTAACAGCTGACCATTTTGAGTGCTCTGGGCTCCCTGGAAAACAATCTCAGTGTCAAGGTTGGGTGCTCAGGGAAACTAAATTGACTTTTCAAAAAAATCACTAATGCTTTTCACTGCCTTCCTCATCCCTCCCTGAAATATCTTTAGCTGAGTTTCAATTTTTGTATCCTGCCTGGAGATTTTCAACTCTCAACGGCTCCTGAACATAATTTAGTAATAATAAACTCAGCAACAGGAGTTGTAAGGCTTTCTGCTTCAATTCTTTCAGTAGCTCTTCCATGCCATGGACAGATTTCTACAGGAAAAGCAGTAACCCAGGTTTGCTGGAACTGTGTTGCACGCATGCTTGGAATACAGTCTGGCTGACACAAAGAAATTTGCAGGTTTTCTTGTCCAGATATTCACATCAGAATATCACAGAACTTCAGGTCACAGGGAGGCTATTCTTCTGAAAGGGATAAAACATCAGGACTCAAAAATTAAAAAAAAAAAAAGGCATCTTACAAATTTAAGCACAAGGTTGTGGCCAGTGACTAGTGAAAATCTACAAAATGTCTGTGAATAGAATAACTATTACTGGTTTCCAAGGTGAAGGCTAGCACCTTTGACTGAAAAGTAACAACTAACCTGGGTTAGCACAAACCATGATTGAAACCATTGTGTTTCACTCACTCTCTGTGGTTGATCATGCCTAGGGAGACTTCCTTCATTATATGAAGCGTGTAGGAGATAAATGGAGCAAAAATCTCTAGGATAGTTAGGTCAGGTGACACACACCACAGCGACACATTTTCCTCTATGAAGCCAGAAATTTCCAGTCCTCAGACGTGAGAGATGTGACAAGTTTACTTTTCAGGCAGAAAAAAAAAAAAAGGTGCTGTTATAGTTCTGGCTAGCCTTTGTAGAAACCCTTAATTCACAGAACAAGTGTGGAACCTTGTCTGGGAAAAGCTGAGCTTCATGCCTTGAAGCTACTACATGCCTTAAGTACCCTGACAAGGTTTTGAATCAGACAATAAGGATGAAAAGAAGGGAGAGAGTCTGCTGGGGCACTGAGAGGGAAAGGGGAGGGGATGAGAACAGCAGATGGTAACATTTGTTAGTTTTTGCTTTTACAGTCCAAGTAAGTCTAAAACTCACAGCAACTACGCTGCTCCGATGTAATTAAGCGCTTCACTAAAAACCTTCCTTTATGAGACACAGCAGAGTACAGAAGAAGGTTGCCTGTGAATGGCCACTCCAGAAAACCACCCTAATCAAAGCCATTTCCCAGCCTTATCAAATACAGATGCACAAAGTCAGAGGCTGGAAAGCACCTCTGTTAGCAAGAAAAAATTGGCAGTAAGTCTTGGGTAGATTCAAGTACCTTAAAACAGAATTCAACTCATCGTGTAAAATCCTAAATAGATTTGGAGGTTCCTCAGAGTCCAAACATGCAGAATAATGTTGAACACATGTCTGTCTTCAGTGTACTTTTAACTCAGACTCAAGTATTTAATCAACTAACCCAGACCAGTACTCTCTAGTACATGGGAAGTGAGTATGAAGTACTGACTTTAGTGGCAGAGGGGGAAATGCAAAAGCTGAAGAGGATCCTGCTGCATTATACCTGCAAAGAAACACCCACTTTTCACAGCTGACTGTTAAGGTCTTTAGAATATTTGTTTTGTAGAATTACAAGCATGTTCTAAAAACTTACAAGGCACTGCATTTACCCCATAGTAAGAGAAACCATTCTTTTCTTTGGAAAAAAACCCAGTAAACTCCATTTTCTAAAACACAACATGGACCAGACTGTTATCTGTGAAGAATTAAGTACAGCTACCCAGAGCACAAAATATAACTCAAAAGTAATGGGCTCTGTGATAAATTAATAGGTTCATTTCATAGATTATAGTCCATTCCTGTCCCATTAAGGCATTTTGAGCTACAAAGCTAACCTAGAGATTGACTGAACTATTTTTTCAATAATTGAAGGGATTATGTATCAACATTTCAACTCCAAACAGTTTTCTTAAACCTTAGAGAGTATATTTTTCTGAATGTTAAAAAGCAATAAAACCAGATTCATGATTAAGCACTGTGTGCTGGTTTTGGCTGGAGTAGAGTTCATTTTCTTCATATGAGCTGTTATGTTTTGGATTTGTGCTGGAAACTG
>NW_008589877.1:0-20193 GCF_000691845.1 Merops nubicus
GCTCCCTCACCCGGCCGAGGAGGTTCAGTCTCCTCACGGGTGCCAGTTCCTCAGGCGAGGAGGCCGAGAAGGGCAGGCTTAGATCCGCAGCGCCACGAGACCCTGAGATGCGTTACTGTTGGCCAACTCCAGCTCCAAATTTTGATTCGTGTTCTATTGACAAAGAACCATTTAGGGCAGTTGTCGGCGACAGCAAACATGTTGGTTGTTTCCACTGCATTTGATAAAGATGGATGTTTTCTGATTTGGTTTTGATTGAAGTTCTGCTTAGGTTCCGAATTTCACAGTTTCAATCGTGAGAAGAAAGTTAACATTGACATGCCTTCAATTTTCCGTGTGCCCAGAACTCCAATCAATGTGCTGATGACAGGGAAAAGCCCTCCCCAACAGCCGAGTCCCTTTGGGGTTGCTCCTGGCAGCAAGCAGGTGCCCTGGAAAGGTGTGAGTCAATAGACTCCCCTCAGGCTGGCATCTGGATCTTCTGGAAAAGAGCTCAGGACCATTTTTTTCAGGGTGAAGTGCAGTAGGCAGTGCAAGTAGGCACAGCTTTGATGTGGATAATGAATAGCCTTTTACAAAGGCCTCTGATTTGAGCTTTAAAGAAAAGCCTGGGGTATGCCTGTAGAGCTATATATTCCTCCTGGAAGCTGGAAATCCTGTGTGTTTAATCTGCGTTGTGTAGTCACATGGCAGAAAACAGGAAAGAAAGCAATGTATGGCACATGGGATGGGTTCGTGTCAAGTGGGGCCCAAACAGAGTGCTCGGGCAGGAGCCTTCCTCCCATAGCAGTACTTCTGTTGAAATCTGGCTGAGCTAGTCAAGGTCTGAAGGCTCCAGCTCCTAATCAGTTAGCTGCCTGTTCTGCCTCTGGTATACACAAGCTGCGTTAATCATGAATCTACCCCCATTTTCCGTACACTGTAACTTCACTTGCTGTGCCATCTTCCCTCGTGAATTGCAGCCCATGAGACAGTAATCACCACATGAAGAGCTGAAGCAGCTTGGATGGCTTTTCCTCTTATAATGGCCACCACTCCCACAGCTGGTACTCAAGCATATGTTTGACCATTCTTCAGCAGCTGTGGCATGTTAACCTGTAACTGGGAGGTGGTAGCAAGCAGATGAGGGATAGAAGCATTTTAACAGCATCAATGGTCTTTAACTAATTATGTGCTTCTGACTTACAAATTCTCTAGGGCTGATGTTCTTGAAGAGTCTCTTTACACAACAGCTCCACGTTTCTGTCCCTCTGCTAGAGTTGTGGGAGTGGTGAATTTTATTGGTAAAACTTTTGGGGAGTCCGTGCTGCAAGCCAGCTCAGTGAAATAATCTATGTTAATGGAAGCAACCTCAATAATAGTAGAGCCTCCCTATAGAGTTGCATTGACACAACAGGGGGGTGTGCCAACAGATAAGTGTAATGTTGAAGCACACCCTAAACATGCATCAAAAGCCCTCGTTTAAACAGAAAAAACATTCCTCTGTTTCTTTGTCCATTATGTGATTACTTTTGAATGACACATCCAATCAACGCTGGAATGTTCTCTGAAAGTTTGGAATGGAAGAACAACGCCCTATTTTGGTAAAAATCAGTAAACGAGAAGAAGAGTAGGGGAGACACATAGTGCTCCTGGCAGCTGCTTGGCAGACCTAGCAGCTCAGAACAACTCTGTAATTTTCCTGGCAGTTATTAGCATTTCATTATAACTACCTCCATCTCAGTTGCAGTTCAAGTATGTTAACGCCCTGAATAACTTATTTCTTACACAAGAAAAAAAAGAATACAAAATTTGGGAGGAAGGGATCAGACGAAAATCAGACTTTGACAGAAAGGAAATGGGTGGCATGAAACAAAAGTAGCTGGAGAGAGTTACAAGAGGTCCCTGAAGTACAAGGGGGTGAGAGCCGAGTACGCAGGGAATTTGCAGGTAACAAGCAAGTGGTGTGTAGTAAAGAACCTGGACATGCTAAAGCAACGAGGTCATCTCTACTGTGAATGTCAGCTGCCTGAGCTAGTCTAATTTATTGAATGTTTCAGCAATTCAGTGAAACTTGCAAGGTAAGTATAACCAAAAAAAGTGCAGCTCTAGTGGTAGGCACGTCTTGTTCATTCATGTAACTTGAGCAGTTCCAAATCCCTTAAAAGCTAACAAGAGCATATACTGTTTAACCTGGAGACTGGGAAAACGTACAGAAGGTTGTGTAACAATTGGCCAGAAGTGAAAAGAGGCCAGGACTCCACAGAAGTCCTCAGGAAAGGTACCTGGCTGCAGGGGCTGCGCCCTGGTGACAGAGGCTGGCCATGTGTTTCTGGATCCAGTGTTGGCCCTGCTAGGGCGGGGAGTCATTTTCTGCAACAGAAGTGGGGTCAATGAAGTGTAAAATGGAGGGGGGAAATAGAGTTCCTTAAAAATGAGGAAAATCAAGAAAACCCAGAGAATAATTGACTGTCCCACTGCCTAAGGCTTCAGTTAAGGGGAAAACCAAGACACTTAAATATTTGGTCCAGGGTGTTTGCAGGACGTGAGAGAGTCTGAGATTACTGACAAGGAGGGTTGAGAGACAACCTATGAGGAACTTCTTTTTTCCCTGGATAAAGGTTTTCAGTCCTCTAACCTTCCCTTTCACTATGTCCTTTAGCTAACACTGGTTATTTTATTTTGCCTGTCCTGCTCCAGTGCCTCTGAGTACAGCAGCATGGGTGTGGTCAGTTTGTCCAAGGAGCCTTCTGCCTGTGTGGGAAAAGACTTATTTTTTTTATAATTCTTTATAGACTACTGAGGGGCCCTGTAGACAGCATGAAAGAGTTGGAAATCCTGAATAATCAATACTAATAGAAAAAATCTAGAAACACCTGAGAAGAAAATAAAAAATTACTTAGGCTTCTTGGCCTCTTCTCCTGTTACAGGTGTTAAACTTGGACTAGTTAATTTGTAACATTTCCTGATGATTCCTTTTTGCTTGTTTTTACTACAAATTATTATCTGTAGTAAATTCAATTTTATATTCTATATTACATATAAGTATATAAAGGTGTATATTTTATAAATATATTAGGATTTGCCCTCTCCAGGAATTTCCTGACCTCATGACTACACTAACTCAAATTATGTATCTTCTAATATTTTTCAGACATTTAAAAATTACATCAATGAAACCAAACAATATAAATCAAACTGTTTCACTATTAGAATTAAATAGCTTATTAGTAATGTCATGTTATCTGGTTATTACATCATATATAGCCATCAAAGACTGGGAAACAAAAATTGCCATGCAACTTCTATTCCAGTGGGGTTATTTTAAAGTCCTCTAAAATGCATACAGATTTGAAATTTTAAAAAATAAAACTAAATTTAAAAACAAATTGCACGTAGGCTTTTGTTGTAATTTAAATGTTAGGTGTATTCTAGATTTAAAGGTGCAAACAAGTTGTCTATCCGAGTTTTCTTTGTTCTACTGTTCTCTAAATTTTACGTGAACATCACAGTGGAAAAACTTTCGTCTGTAGGCTTGAAACTAACTTTTTTCAAGTGTTAAGGAAAGTAGGCTGAATTGTGACACCTTTAAAATGGAAAATCAATGTAAAAAACAAAACTTCGAATTTGTAACTATGATTATAAGGAACAGTATTGAAACAATTAGGTTCACACTAAGTAAAACTGTAAAGTATTAATTTAGTGAATAAAGGTCAGGAAGTTCTGGAAGCAAGTAGCTTTGATATATGATCCCAGCTCATTGCTGCCTCAGCTGGCTTTTTGGGAAATTGCTGTTCCCAACACTTTCTAAATCTCTGGCAGATTTAAATCCCTGTAGCATGTTGGGGAGGGAATGCTCGGGGCACTGGGGAGCAAGGCACATTTATGTAGATTCAGGTGCTAACCCGGCCCAGGGGCTTTATCAGCTTCCTCCAGCATTGCCTCTGTCAGTGAGTGCTCACTCTGAGTTAACCAGCCAAACACTTGACAAACCTCCCTTTCAGAAGGGCACTCAATGGGCCAACAGTCAACTCAGCCAGAGTGACCAGGGCTGGGCTGGAAAGGGACTGGTCCAGACAGTGAGGGTGCACTCAAATGTAGGGATTTAACTGCAGGAACTGATCTTTTGAAGTGTAGACTGCACAGAAGCTGTATTGCATCTCCAGAGCAGCTGTGGTACGAACCTGGCGTGTGGTTCCCACGCCAGGCTGGACAAACCACGAGGCAGGAAGCGAACGGAGCAGAGTGGAGATGTCCCAGCACTGCAGTTTTGGTCTTGGAGAAGTATAATTTGCAGGTGAATCATGAGAGGCATGCATGCCTATCTAAACCAGGAAAGTTAAAACTTGAAAGTATTTTTCAAGTTTTTGTTGAGTCAGGAACGAAGGAGAACAATCACCTGTCTTTCAGTAGTGAAATTTTAGGGTATATAAAGATATTTGACCTGTTCCAATGTGCTTATAGGGTTTATGTATCCTTTGGGTATAAAGAGGTGTCTGACTTCTACACCTAATTATGGAATACATCAAAAAAAGTCAGCCAAGAAGATATTATTTCTGGTTCCAGTACGTGAAATGTATGTTTAACAATTTTCAAATGTGTATGTAAAGAAATGTTTAATTTATTACTGCCCCCAGGCATAAGGAGATTTATGCACGAAAAGTTTCACACAGGTTTTTGCTTGACTGTTGCTGTACCGCTCATGCAAAACATATGTATTTCTAATGGCAACTTCTAGCATACATTCTGATAAAATAGTCCTGCTTTTTAAGAGTTAAATGATCACTTTTCTCTGATATTTAAACATTTCTATTTACAAAAAATCACAGGCGTATAATTTTATAGGTGCTTGTATTTATAAATAATTTTCAATAAATATGAAAAGCATCAATACACTATAAATAGATTTCAAATAAATATTTATGTGATTTATATCACTCTGCTATTATGATTTTTACTGATTTTAAAAATATTATGTTATCCAAAGATAAAAACTAACTGGTAAGAGTTTTTTCTGTGTTGTTGTTTGGTTCTTTAGAGGATGAAGACAGAAGTGGCAAAGCTCAGGAATATTTTTGCTTCATTTATGCTAAAATCTAGTTCCTGTCATTATTTATTGGCAAAATTAGTTTCTCAGTGAAGCTGTAACACTCCATGATGCCCTTTCTTTGGCTTATCATGCAGCTGGAGCCAGGAGCATTTCTGCAGGACCTCAAGTCTGCTCTGAAGTTTCTTCTTAATGGAAATTAAGAAGTTCTTAGATTTGATTTGAATATTGTAGAGCTGATATTATGAATATCAAACATGTTGAACAGCTGCAATAACTGCAAAGCCAAGAAAACCTGTGTCAGCTCCAAAAAGCCACTCTTGGAACCTGATTGGCAGCCATATCTCTGTGTGAATAAAATCTTTATTATTTCAGCACTGGTCTCCTGGGTTTCTTGGATTTTATAGGTAAGTAAACATGGGTCCTAACACTGAAATCAGTCTGTAAAAATTGAAATCAGACTATGAAAGAGATGAAAGACTAAAAAGATAATATGTATGGTGTATAACTGAGATACTTGGATCTTTTATATGAGGGAGACTTTTTGTCATTTCCAGAACTTTTGGTTATTAACTCTTCATCCTAGCATAATTTACAGACCTTCCACAGACCTTAGATAGGCTTACTTTTTTCCTCTCCAAAAATTCACAGATGTTAACATTACATTATTTTCTTGTATATTTTGTTGTGAAATTAAGTAGCTCTTTCACACCTCTCCAAAAATCAATGGCTATAAAAGCTCTGCAAAGATCCTGCTTCTGATGGAATGATGACTCAGGACTCCTTCTGACCCTGAAAAACAAGATGTGGAGACAGGCAAAAATTTCTCCACACAGCGGGAGGTTTGGAGGAAGTGACAGGCTGAAAAGATGGGCGATGAGTGACCATCCCCTGACACCAAAAAGGAGACTACACCCACACTCAAAGCCAGAAACCTGATGATTCGATTGAATTTTAAACTGAGGAGAAGACAGATCAGACGAATCTAAGAGAGAAGATGACAAAGTGACCTGGAAAAGGTAGCTAGGAGGTAGATACACCATCTGCTCGTCAGGCTGCAGTTTTGAGACATTTTTGTTTCAGTTAAAAGTTTTGAGACACTGGATTTGTTCTTGCTTTTAAGTGTGTGCTTCTTACTGTCCAGGCAACCACTATCAGTTACTTGCTTTCCCAGAGTTTTTCTTTTCATTTGTGTAATGCTGTCCACTTTTTGGATTCAATATTGCCAAGAACATTAACCAATATGAGATGGGAGTTGGAGAAAGCAGACATTTCTCTTTTCACTCTGGAGTTCACTGAGTAGGCAGCACTGCGTACCTTGTGGTTTGCTACGTGGACTTACTATTTTTTTATCAGTCCATACTTCTGTGTACCAGGCTCACGACTGGCGCTGGTTCCAGTGTGCTGTAGCCAACTGGCATTGATGTGATGCACAAGAACTTTTTGTTATGCTTCTTGTGCTGCTTTTTATATCATCTGGCCACAATATGGTGAACAGTTATTTGTGTACACATAAATACATTCATTAGTCCAAAGGTGAGTAATTCAGCTGACATTTTTTTGGGTTATATTTGAAATCCATGTTCTTGATGCCATTTCAATTACATGATAGACACCTATTATTTTCTCCATACAATCTAAAACCTGAAAGGATGAGTGTTGAATTACCCCAGATTATTAATGGTAGCCAGAATTTGAGAGACTATTTTATCAAGTACCCAAACATTTATAGTATGATTTAAGTGAAAGATTATTATAACATTGTATGAGCTGTTACAGATACTTTTATTAGTGATGGCTCTCACTCTTTTCTGAATCTTGCTCTGTATTGGATATTCTTAAGGTTTATGTAAGTAATGAAGAAAATATTACTCAGCCAAGCCATTAATGATTTACATTTGTGACACAGACTGCGAAAATAAAGCCTGCTGACATCCAGACACTGGGTTTTTGATAGCTTGTTCAGGCTTTACATAGATATTACATGCCTGAGAGCAGGTATGTTCAAGTGTATGAGATGGAAAGAACTCTCAGAAATGAACGTAACTTTTATTTCAAAGGCTGACACCACATGAGTCACCTGGTTTACAGTAATGGATCTCATACCCTTACATCCAGATGTTTTGTCATCACCTTGATTGTGTTTTCAAACAAGCACATAACATTTCTAGAAATGCAAATTAGGCCTGCCTATTTAGTGTACTGAAAAGGTGATCTCTTCCCAGTCCAACACAGCTGCTGATTTTAATGCAGGTCACAAATTACCTCAAAAAAAATGAGCCATTTTAGGCTATTTTCATACCTCTGCTTTCTGTCATGCTTCACATGCTTTCTTCTTCATCAAGAAACACATCTGTATAAAAAAAGGATAAATAGTTGTATTTCATAGGACTTGCTAGTTCTTCTTTCAGACACACATTTGATACAGAGAAAGGATGGATACTTGTTTTGGGGAAGCTGGACAAAATAATTATCAGGGTAAGCTAAACTTTACTGATGGAAAACCTCTGAAAGTGAGGCAGCTGCTTTTAATTAACAAAGGTAATGTTCTCGTCATCTCATGTCTGAGGTACCACAGCATCCTCTTCTAAAGCATTTGACAAGTGCCAGTCTACACCATTTCTTTCCTCTGCTAAGTACCAACCTCCCCTTTGCATCCCTCCCTTAAGCTGCCCGAGTTTATCACAAGAGATAAGAAGGATTTGGTTTCCCATACTTTGCATTTCTTCCAAGCACGTTACCCTTGCTCTTGCTCCTTTACTCTTGCAGCAGATCTGTGCTCACTGCTGCCCTGGCAGTGATGCAAACCACCACCCCAACCCCACGTTTTTCCTGCTGCTTCTGTTATTGCCTAAGCAGCCCTTCATATGTGGAAACAACATGTCTTAGACATCTACAAAGACCCTCACTATATTTTGTCTTCTCCTTTATTAAAATTCACTGTCACCAGGATGTCTACCAAAATGACAACAGCTAGGAGCAAGGGAACTGATACCCTTCCTCTTTGGCGGATTGCTGTCATGCAGTTATGTCCTTGGGCTCCCCATCCATCAGTCAGATCTCCATGTTAACTGTTACCTTAAGATGTAATTAGGTGCAAGATTTTCCTGTGGCAAAGCTGACATACAAAACACATGCCAACAATTACATCTGGCAAAAGCATCAAGCCAGATTACACCTTTATGTTGTATATTTTTCAGGCAGGGACCATCTTTTTTTTTTTTTTTTTTTTTTTTTTTTTTTTTTTTTTTTTTTTTTTTTCCCTGGGTTTGTACAGGGTCTTGTAAAATATTACTTTAATTCCTGACCACAGCTTTTAGTTCTGCTGCAATGCAAATAATTTTGGTAGCAAAATCCTTTTAGCAGCATCCAACCCACTGGACTAGAGTCATGCAAATCCAGTTTGCATTACTTGGATGGCCTTTAAAACCGTTCAAGTTAAAAGCAATGGGCATTGGCTTATGGAGAACTATATGGCTTCTAATCTCTTCCACCTCAAGAGCTTTCCAGCAGCAAACTATGTGAACTGCCAAGAAGACTAAAAAACTTCCTGTTCGCTGCAGTTCTCAGAATCCTACACTAGATAAAGAGAGGGATATAGTGACCACACAGAAATACAGCCAAAAGAAATGTGGTGTGTAAATATGACTGGGAAAGTAGATGAACCTAAGTCTGAGTAGAGCAGAGTTTAAACCAAAACATCCTAGAAACTTCAGGGAGCTGGGAACACCTCCAGTAGGTCTGTCTTCGTCCAGATGCAACATGAAATGAGGCACTTCTTTCCAGACACCAAGACAAAAAAGAATGGACAGCAGATGTGTCATTTTTCCCAGCTAAGCAAATTTTTGATGGACTGTTTCGCTCTCACTTTACAAAGATGAAAGAAGAGAGTAGTACAATCCCTCTTAATGGAGTTGTAACAGACACATAGACCCTATTGTATTGCTCTCCAGGGGCATGCTACCTTTTGTGCTTTTTCATAGATGGTTAACACTGAAAACACTAAAACATGACCGTCTCAAATTGAGTGAGAGGCCAGGGCCATATCACAGTAGTTCTTTGCTTCTGAATCAGTGGTCAATCCATCCTAAGAAGAAAAAATATAGAATAAATATTGTTGTTATTATCCTACATATCCTGGTAGTATTGTTTCAATCAGTTGGTTGCACTGGTTAAGATTGTAAAGGCTTCTTTCAGAACCTGGAAAGTTAGAACATATATTATTTTAATGAAAGCATAGATTGTGGAGGCTACAACAAAAAATCCACAGGAAGATCCTAAATCCTCCAACACTTTGGGTTTTTCAGCAGCCTGGATTTGGATTGACCCTAATAATGTGTATGCTTAGCGCTTAGAATCACATGTATAGGGTCCATAGAAAATACAATTTACCAGCTGTGCAAGTATTTTTCTAATGACTCAGACTCTCTGCTTTTCTGTTATTGTATAAAAATGTGATGCTTTTAAACCAAGCGGCATAAATTACATTGTTGCTTCTCTGCTGTAATATAATGTAACCTTTTTCTGTGGTTAGACATTTTAAAAGGGTGGTATAGAGAGTTCTGTGCATCCAGTGCACCTCCTGGAGTTACGTTGTTCTCTGTTGTTGGTGTGGCTTTCAGGCACTTTTCCTGTCATTTACTCCCTAACCATCAAAGATAACAAAATGTTCCTGTTACTCATTTGTATCATGGGAGACATGAGATACCTTTGCTTTTGGACATCTTTCTCTAGTTGAAGGGATACCTTCTATTCTTAAATGCTTCATTATTATGGTGGCAAAAAAGGGTTGCTGTCACAAAACATCCTTTTGGCAGCCTGATGCCGTAAAATGAAATTACTTTACATGGTAATTTATGCAAGTCTCTTATGAGACGAAACCTGGTCAAAAAAAAAAAAACCCTATATCTGAGGAATTTTCTCCACAGGGAAGAATGTGGATGAATTTAAAATGTCTTTCCAAGCATTGAAGATTGTAATTTCATTTTTTCATCATTAAGAGCCTCGCTGAGATAAATAGGATCAGGAGATGACTGAGCTCTGCATGTAGTAATTTTGGGCAGAACTAAGTCAAAAGTATCACATTACAAAATCATCAAACATCAATTTTTTCCGAAGTTTTGGCACAAAGATTGCACCATGCCATCAATCATTAAAAGATAAGTGCAAAATATGGCACATATCTCAGTGAAAAGCAAAGTAAAAATTCTACTCCATGAAATGATTCTTACAGACACGAAATTAAGATGGCAAAACAATAAATCAAAACCTTAAAGTGGAAGGTGTTGCTTCCCATGTAGAACACATATGACCCCTGGTTTACTGAGTATCCTGCTAGCTATGATTATAAAACTGTCTCCCCATTAGTGGGATTTTCACACTAGTTCACACTAGTGCGTCAGTTTGCAGAAGGACTACAGGATTGTATTTTATGCTCACTTAAATGTTTGGCTGAAGTATCATCAGGAGGTTTGACTGTGGCTTAACAGATATCCAATACATAGAACACAGTCCTAAGGGCTAATAACTGCCAAGCTGATATGATGTGTATTTCAAGAGGTAATTTAACATAAACTTTCATTTATAATGTACTATATATTGTGTTAGAACAGCCCATCATCCAGTATAATTTCAGTTTTCCAAAAAGTTCAGCTCCCTGTTATGTACATCTGTCCTTCTTTCAGGATGTTTGAAGAAACTATCAATTTTTTTTCCTTATAAAATAATTGCAACACTTTGCAATGAAACATAGAAAAAAGTGAGTGTGATTTATTATACTAGCAAAACAAGAACATATTTTTTGTTTTCCCAGAAATTCTTACAGAAAGATTAATAAGTAATGCAAAAATGTAAGTGTATAAACATGATTTTGAAAGTAGAGACAAAGTTCATTTATTCTCTGTTTGTTTATTGTTAAAACATTTTCCATTATTCTAGAGAATTTTATTTGTAAAATGTTATTTCCTTAGATATAACAATCGAAAGTCATTTATATTCTTTTAGTTGCTTACACTTCTATTTAACTTAAGTACCATGTACATGCTTGGAAGCCTAGCTTTCAATAGCAACAAAGTATGTAGATAATTAGTAATGGGGCCTTCAATCATTCTACCTCTCATGTTCCACTGTTTTCCCGTATTCCAGCACAGTTATGTGCCCTTTAAGCTATTTTTATCAAGTGTGACAACTTTGAACTTGTTCCAAGACCATATTGCCTTAGATGTGACCTTCTGGTGTGGAAGTTAAGTTTCTCTGAAAATCTTGCATATAACATGTACTTCTCTATATTTACTCTTAATGTAATATCTTCAAAGAATACCAAAAAGTCAGTGAAACATGAACTTTTTCTATAACAGCCTTAGAGCCTGATCCGCTATACATGACTTCAGTAAGATTTACACATGTGTAAGGGCTGTGGACCATGTGTGCAAATATGGACACATGTTGTATCATATTAAGGTTCAATAATAGGGCTGGCCAGGAAACAAGGATTCTGTTTCATGAAAAATTCTGAGGTTTTGGCATTTGGTTTCATTCTGATGCAGGGTGAAATCAAGACTTTTCAGTTTGTTTTGGAAGGAAGACCATCCAAGAAGCAGACGGACACACTACTGGGGCTAAGTAGTTACCTGTCGTGGTGAATCCACATTTCAGACATTGCATTAAATCTGACAGCAGTGATTAAAACCTTGATGTGCCCTGGGCAAGACAAATTTCCTAACTACCATGTTTTTTTGGTGTCCATAAGCAAGTGAAGACCTTCCTCCTCGTTTTGGCTGAAATTCCATTCTGAGGTTGAGTTGGACAACTCCAGTCCTCCCTCAGTAGGACAGGCAGCACTGCTTGCTAGACTTATTGCTTGTGGAGCATCATCTAGCTGTGAGATATCTGGTATGCCAGGGGATGCGTGTGGTTTCACAAGGGAAATGGCAGGCCATGGTGCTGTACTCTGCTATTGTGCAGGGCTCTCTAAAATACACCCCGTGGTATTCTCTGAGTGGCCACAATCTTCTCAGCAGGTACTCGCGAAGCAGAGTTTGGGAACCAATGTTGTAAGCAAAAGGTCTGGGTGTGACAGTTGTATCTCTCAGCTTTTATAAGGTGCCACAAGAATTCCTGTCACTGGAGTTGTTTTTGTGTTACAGCTGCAAAGTGTTTATCCAAAATGTATGTCTCTAAAGTGTCAGCTCTTCTCTAGGTTTACATGGAATCAGGTCTCCAAGGGAGCAAATTTTTTCTTTGATGAATGGTGTTTGGTTAGAAAAGAAAAGCTGAATGAGTATGGAACCTACCAGCTCTTCTTTAGTTCTTCTCCAATGAAAGCTAGCACTATTTGTTTTGTTCCTTCGAAATAATACAGTGTTGATAAAAAGACTTTGAGATACATATGCATTTGGGAGAGATCCATATCACTGGAATAGCAATATCAGCAAATTTTTTGAGGTACTTTGGGCGTTTTGTATCTTAAAAGAAGGCCATAACATTGTGCTGACATTTTCTGCAATAATGTTGTAGACAGTGATAGTAAAGCAATCCTCACACAAATTACATTTCCATTTGGTTTATACTATAAAAATTAACTTTTCCAGGTTAGATATAAGCTCTAGTAAACATTAGCTGATAATTTAATTTACATAAATATATATTTTAATATTGATTTTATGCAATAAAATCCCAAAAGAGATCTTAACAAGCTTGAGTGAAATTCTTATGGACAAATGGAATATAGGTTTGACACTGGGTTGAAAGAGACTTGGAATTATTCGTGGATGCCTGTTTTGTTCAGCTGCTTTACTGTCTGCAGGCACTGAACTGTGATAATGATAGGAAACAGTTAAAGTCAAGTAAAGAAAATTTTCTATAAGGCAAAATAGCAATTGACTGATACTGCTTGTTTTTAATTTGAACAGTTAGAAAACTGATGAAGAGAAAAAAAAATCTTAAAGTTTCTCTGAGCTTGTTTCCAAGACAATTGTCTAAATTTAGTCTCTATGTTCAAAAAAAAACTCAGAGATTACATTTAAAATAAAAAATTTGCTTTTTTTCATCATTTGTTGCTAGTAAGATCCAAGACAAGTTTCTGGTACATTTTGCCTAAGGGCCAAAGTTATAATTCCAGTCTGAATGTAAAACACTATCCAGCAATCTGTTCTAGATCTTGACATAAGAATTGGCCAAGTAGACTTTTCTTCTGTTCTTTTTTTATTATAACAGTATTTCAAAGGGTAATATTAAAAAAATAAAAAATAAAAAATAAAAAATAAAAAAAGCAGGGAATTGGAGCTGCCTTTTTTGAAGATCAGATGATGGTTAAGCTTTTACATTTATGTGGTAGCACCAAAGAGACATGACCTAGTCAAGCAGAGGCAACTTAACATATGATATGAAGTGTAAATGCTGAAGGTCTGCTTCAGCATGCCTGGTAAGTATTATACAAATGGATGCTTCCCACTTTGTAGATGTAGGAGAAAATCAGGAAGATCGTAACTAGATTTTGACGAGGACTCAGTGTTAGAGACACGATTCGAATTCAAGGGTCAATTGCTATCAAGTTTAGCTCATTAACTCAAACTACTAGACATGCTACCAGGTACCTGCAGCCCTTGTGGCTGATGGGCGCACCAGAGGCCACCCAACCTAACCATCCTAGCTCTGAATGCAGCATTTTTGGCTCTCTGAACTGACCCACTCTGTTACCAGCTATGGTTACTTATTCATATGGTTACACTCTAACAGGCTACAGCCAAAGCAAAGAATGAATTCTTCTCACAGAAATTCTCATGATGAGCTATTTCACCAAGGACATGTGTTAGCCTTGCATTTCTCCACTATCTATGCATTCAAATAAAGTGAACCAGCAGGACTACTTGCAAAAATTTCCAACTGATCATGCGTCATATTTCCCCAAAATCAATCTGTGTTCCAGCTAAGCTGGGAATGGCTGTGTGAGGCAGCATGAGTGACCTGTCCTTGTGGGAAAGAAAACAGTGAAGCTGATGCACACTCATATAAATAAAACAATAGAAATGCCATTTTAACAAATAGATCTGTAAATGGACTTCATAGCCTGTAATACCTCTTGTGAAAGACAGAAGTCATCAATCTGCATGTGCTATTGGTCCACCAGGTTGGTATGAGTAGCAGGGCATCATAGCCATATAAAAATAGAGTAAGCACAATGTTTTAAAACTTTTTCTTTTAAAAGCGTAGAGGAAATTTGCCTTTATTTTGGTCTACTGCGTAGAAGCAAATGCTAACCAGAAGAGGGAGCACATGTCAACTGGAAATCTTTTCCCAGAGCTCTCCTGACTCAACTAATTATTCTACTGACAAATACAGCCATGTTGGCAAAATAAATAAAGACTCCAAATCCAAGCTTGCCTTCTGGAAAAGGTCAAAGCTGATCAGAAGGGAACCGATACTTCGTACTCCACTGACCTGCTCTAGCAGAACTATTTCCAAGGTTAAGAATGGATTTGAGACAGAAATGTGTGACTCTTGTACTTTCATGTACATGACTCAGCTCATGAGCACAGCAGCAGGCTCCTTGCTGAGCCTCTCCTACTTACAGCTCACACTAGGATCACTTATGTGTGGAGTACGAGTCATTTCTTCCTGTAAAGAGGCCATGACCAAGAATTGCTTTTCTCTTGTACTCTCATCCTTCTTTTGCCCGCTTTTCATGACCGCTTTTAGAAGGTTTTGTTTTTCCTTATTTTTCCTGCTGCTCTATTCTCCAGCTGTCCTTCTACCTTCACCTCTTTAGGCACTGGCATACAAAGAAGATGGGAAGCTGCAGAGGTCTGGCTGCCTGCAACAGCTCTGCTGCTCTTGGGTGGCTCACTCTGCTTGCAGAGCAAGTACCAAGTGACTCCAGCTGTAGCTGGCTGCAGCTGGGTCTGTTGGCAGGAGTGCATGGCTTGGGGAGAGGTGAGGTTTCACTGCTACAGGACTCTGCCATCTTTTCCTTCTCCCTCTGAAATGGGACCACAGCTTCAAATAGTTATCTTGGCATCAAGACTGAACAGCTATGACCATAGGGTGCCTCAGAGGGGTTGCATGTGGGTGATTGGGAAGCACTGATTACTCCAAGAGGGACTGATCATTCCCCCTTTGGTTCATCACACATCTGGGGAGGCTTCTTTTTTTTCCCTTTTTAGCTCTTTCACCCAATCTTATTTTATGTAGTTCCCTCTTATTTTCATGCCCCTTGGCTTTCTTTCTCTGTCCCCACTGATCCTTATTTTTTGTTCATGTCTGTCACATTCTTCACCCTCCACTCCCTATTTCCTATTGTTCTTTTTATACTTGTTCCCTTCAGCTGTGCCCCCCCCTCCATTTTCCTTCTTTTACTTTCCTCTTCTTTGTTCCTGTCCCTGCCTCTTTGCTTCTAATCTCATCACCAAAGCAATCTCACATCTTCATCCTACCAGAATATAGCCCTGCTTGCAAGCTCACATCTATTTCTTTTACCTGCTGGTCATGTCACTTAAAACAGCTTTCTTTCCCTGAAGGTTCCCATCAGGGCTGAAAACATTTTTTTTTTAATAAAGGATCAGAGTGAAACGAGGGTTTGAGGAATATTAATTCAACATTAATTATCTTCTCATTAATATGTAATATATTTACCTCTCCTCAAATAGTCATTGAATTATGTTATAGTATATTTCAGTCTTAATAGTAATCAATTAACATATAAACAATAAACTTAAAATCATTAAAATTAAATTGCAAAGCTTATTTACATTTGCAATCTTCCTGATCATATGTGTAAGTTACATATCTGCACACAGAAACTAAAAAGCTAGGTGTAAGTATTCATTATTTTCTTTTTTAAAATCTATCCTATAATGTGACTTTTTGCAAATAATTTTAAAAAAAATAATTTTGCAAATTACGATTTTTGGTGCATTACTGAACTAAAATCAGAAAGCTTTTTTCATTTCTATACTATGAAGACCAACAGAAGAGATATAAGTGACAGTTTTATTTACATATTATAAAGGGACAAGAGACCATTAGGCTTTACATAATGTAGAGTAACTAATATTATACTAATATTATTCTTTTCCATCTTTTTTTTCCTCTCTGAGCCTCTGAGCCCTTGATCTTTTTAAACAACGCTAGGTCAAGTCAGCTATCTAAGGAACAGTTTGCTAGAGAAAACAAAAAAGCAATGATGTCTGACAGTCTTCAAATGCACTTTGTACCTTGTTGTTTTAGTGTCAGCTATTGACAGATTTAGTTGGGGAAATTTCTGGTCCTATCAGCAACAACAATTCAATCTTCTAAAGCACTTTTCACATCAGAGCACATTACAAATAACATTATCATCCTTCTGTTGATAGCACAGGAGGTTGGGGTAGGGATAACTGACAGGTTATAGGTAAAGACCTGAATGAAAGAAATAGAATTCCAGCAGAAAACAAATACAAAATTATGTCTTTCAGTGACACTCCCCTTCCCCCCCCCCCAAAAAAAAAAAAAGTCACACAAAGGACTTTTCAAACTTTGTTGTAATTCTCCATCCTTTGATCTGACTTTAGATCCAGTTGCAAAACTAGTGAAATTTGGGTAACTTTTACTGACACCGTTTTAGATTAGTCAGGTTTTGGGGTATTTCTTCCTTTTTCTTTTCTAAAGTACAAGTTCAGTCTCTGAGGAAACATTTCCTCTCTACCACACAAGTGGTAAATAAAATCTACAAATAAATTCTACTATTTCCCCAAATGTATAGGATACAAAAAAATGTATTCATTAGTGTGAGATATAAAAATGTAGACTAACACTTCTGAAACCTACGGCTGTTCCTTTCACACTTGTGCCAAAGGCAAACAAACATAATTCTCCCTGGCAGCTGGACGACATTCCAAACAGCCACCACATTAATTCACTCACCTCCATCAGCCTCTGTCTCCAACCTGCACAGCTTGCTGCCGGGAAGCCTGGCAATAAATTCCAACTCTAAATACCAAACAAGGTAGAAAATACCATACAATGTGTTTTTCCAAAGGACAAAACGGGCTCACTCAATAGGGATACCGAGGAAGGGGCTTTTCTACCACCTTTTGGAGTTTCCCTTATTGCCCTTGTGGAAGTCACAGAAAACGTAGGTTTCCACTGGCAGGTGAAGTCTCAATATTTTACCCAAAATTTGAATTATATTGTTAGTGAAGTCTGTAGCTAGATGTTTGATTAAAACTAAGACCATGTATATAGATGATTTACAAACTAGTGATAGCACTTAATGTGATTATAGGAGATCAAGCCTGGAATTCCTGTGTATTCAACTGCTTCTGGGGAAGGGTGTTGTGGGCACCACACTGCAGCTCTGCAAGCTCTCTTAGTAAACGGCCCATTATTTTCTCTCCAAAAGAATGTATATGAGAATGGAGGCAAGTACCAAATAATATTATCTATGGTTATAGATAATGTTTGTTTACTTTATATATATATATATGCTTGGGTTTATATATATACACATTTTATATTTATGTATGTATCTACATAAAACCCTTCCACTTTTCTCTCAATCTTCAAGTTGTTTTTCTTTTAATTTCAAGATGAAAAACAAGAAAAAATAATAATTCTGTTCTGAGAGGAAACGAAATGCACCTCTCTTGCCTAAGAGCAATTACAAACAAAAATGGCCACTATCTCAGGAGACAGATAGTTTCTCATCAAATTGAAGGTACAGTATGCAATAAAGGCATACGTAAATCCAACAGTTTTCACATGCAGACTAATTTTAGCTTTTTTCTATTCACCTTTTTCAGGAAAGTTGTGTATTCTGAAATAAAATGAACACACTAGGTTAATTTTGTTTTCCTTGCAATTATTTTCAGCCTGGAAGAATAAACGGCAATCCAAAAGTTTTCCATCTTCTCAGGTTCTTCTGAGTATGAAGATCTGGGTTGGAAAACTCAAGGGAACCACTGTCAGAAAAGGTTATGACTGGTTTGGCTTAAGCTTGCACTCAGCACATGAGAAAATCAGCTGTTCTGTACATTCAGGCCCCAGCCAAAAGTAAGTGGAGCAAATGGGATAGTAAAGTAATAAAATAATTCTCAGAAGTGTAACAGGCACTTCAAATCTCAGAAAAGTTTTACTTTGTGTTTTGAGCAAAGTTGCTGACAGTAATTTTATGCAAACTGCTTCCACCCATGTTAGTTTTACTGACTTTGTGTTAGCTCACTGCCTTTAGGGATGTCAAAAAAGGCTCTCTCTGTTTGATTAGTCTTCTATCTTGACTTTATCTTTTTAGAGTTTTGCAAAGCTGATAAAAATACAGAAGTTCACACAGAACAATTTATTTGGATTTCAGCCAAACCTTTGATAAATTTGTGTGTCATGAGCTTCTGTATCAGCAAAAGTAGCTCATTTCTGAACAATAGGATAAGTGGTTCTTTAAAACATATTTTACACCTTGGAGAAGTGTTATAGTAAAGAAAACCTTATACCCTGTAGATCTATAAATTTTTCATGTTTTCTTTGAGTGAACACCTACTCCACATTACACCAACTACTTATTTTCAGGACTTCTTTCTGTGGGGTTAGACGGGTTGTTCATACGATCTCAACTTTACTTGCTCTTTTTGAAGTTGCACCAGGATCTCCACCTGTAGGCTGCTTATTATGTCAAGTGACTGTAGTTTCTGCAGAGGTAGAGCTAGAACAAGCTTTCTAATAGAAACTGAATTCAACCCATGTTTATTCTTCCTTTCAAATTCTAATTTCACTACATTTCCTTCCACTAGATCCTTGCCTGGAATGGGTTTTGGTGTAGGGTACGAACTATGCAAATGATGCCCTTTTTTTTTTTTTGGCAGCATAGTTGAAAACTTTCCCTGCATAAATTTGATTTAGTCCACTCTCCACTAGGACTGATGTTTTCCAGCTACATGTTTTTCTTCTTTATTATTTTCTTAATATTGGAATAATTCAAACTGTTTTGTGAATTTCCTAAAGTATCAGCGTAGGGTAAAGATCTATAGGATCATCAGGTCTTGCTATAATAGCTGACAAGACAAGGGCTAAGTACTGCGGTCTTTTCACATTTAAAACTCCTGTTGACCTTGACAAACCATAAGGAGATAGTAATTTTTAACTGTCTTCACCTCAAGAGGACTGGAGAAAAAATTAATTCACTTTAGGAATGGCTAGGAGACACATACCTTAATTTGCTCTTGCAAGGCTTGCAGTGCTTCCAGTGCTTCCAGTACTCAGTTGTTTTTTTTTTTTTCATTCCAGCTGCTGAGCTTTAAGTGGCTTTACTTTCAGGATTTTTTGAAGTTAGTTTCTTTTTTTAAGAAATGACACTACTGTATTTTTGCTCTACCTTCTTAGTGGAGATTTACAATCAGAACTCCAGAATAAAAGCTGCCTTTGGTCTGGGGGGAATGTTGGTGACTCAGTTTTGGAAAGTCTCAAGATTTTATCTTGAGTTTCAATATTTGCTTCTTCCTTTATAACTGCCATTCTTGGACGGGAATGAACTCATGACCATTTTAAGATTCTTTTTCTTTGTGTTTCTGCCCTTCACATTTGTAACATCTGAAAATACAAACACAAATCTGATAAAAGGTTAGAAGTTTAAAAAATCCACTTTATTTTTTCTGGAATTTAAGATTTTTAAGCCAGTGTCATTCTTTTTGATGCCTGCAGGATGCCAGTTGTAAGGTTAGCCAAACTATGTGTTTCAACATGAGTTTGAAACCAAGGGATTTAGCCTTAGAGGAGAGGAGAGGAGAAAAGAGGAGAAAAGAGAAGAGAGGAGAAGAGAAAGCAGTCAAAAATCTGTTTTCTCCAGCTACCGACCTATAGTTTCCACCTGAGGTTTGAAAGTAAAAAGACCTCTTCATTCTGCCTCATAGGTCATTGCTGGTAGTAAAGGTTCTGTAATGGGAAATTAGCTGACAATTTTGTTGATGATGTGCAAAACAGAATAGAAGGCAGCCTTGAGCTCCATGGCTCTGCAGTGCTAACAATAGCAAAACCAGACTTTTGGTCAGAAAAGTACGCATCTCTAATTGCAGGGTACTTAGGGAACAGCCCTGTTGAGTAAGAGTGTGTGCCTTAACGTAGCAACTTTTGCTGCCGGAGCTCTGCTTTAAGCCGCCGTCACTCAGCAGCAGGGCAGCCCCGCGTTCCCGCGGCACGCAGCATGC
>NW_008589877.1:20224-29842 GCF_000691845.1 Merops nubicus
GCCCGCGGAGCTGCCCCGCTGGCCCCGGCACCGCCCGCCTGGTGAGAGCTACTGGCTTTGGGGCGCTAAGGTCCTTCAACTGGAGATGGCAGCAGGGCCGGTCTGTGCTCTGCTCGGCTGTAGGCACACAGAGCTCCTGGGCAGCTGTGTGACGGCCCAGATGACCTCCGCCGTGAAGGAGAGCTGCTATTTTGCTTTCTTCCTGTCCCGAATACTACAGTCACTTTAAGAAAGATGTGTTCCTCCTCTCGGGCTTATTTTTCTTAAATTATCTTCATGTAAAACTTCATCTGTATCACAGAATTGTCAGAGATTTTGAAAGGGTTGTGCCTCTGTCTCTCGTTCCTCTCCACAGGAGAGGGAGAAAAAGGCATGACCAGGGACTACGAGTCTAAGTTTGTTCACAGTCTGTTCCTTGCGAGGAGTGACTACATGCACGAGCAGCTTGCAACCCCCTACGAGGTTAAAATCTTGCCTGTGGCAAAGATTAGTTTAGTGAAAATGCATAAATAACATAGGTTTGTCTGCAATGATACATTCAGATGTCTGACTCAGTACTATTAGCAAGAGTAATTAACTCAGCAAGGCAAAAACACACATGTAGACAAATGGAGTGCTGATGTTCATGAAATAAATTTAATTTTTCATGAGCTGTTTCATCTGCCTTCTGCTCTGTATGCCATCTAGGTCTCTGAGACTAATGTGAATCAGCCTGAAAAACATTAAGAACCAAATACCAAAAATACAAATTGCCAGATAAGGGTTTCCTTTCTTTGTCAAGGGTAGAACAAGCATAGGTCTTGGATAAAGTGGTATTCAGTGCTGCGTCAGGGATAAGTTAAATTTGAGGAACACTGCAGGAGAGAGAGCTCTAGATATAGCACAAAGCAAAATTATGGCATTATGAAACATTTTTGGGGGTCATTTTAAAGGATTCTTAAATCATTAAATATTCTCTAATAGTTCGTTTAATTTGACTCATGCAAAATCAGTAGCCTGATTTTAGAAGAGAGTGAAAATATATTCAGAAAAAAAATAATATTTAACATTCACATGCAGGCTTCTTCAGGTCTATATTGTTACCCTCAGCATTTTTTTGAACTAGTTTCATTGGCAAATGTAGTAAAAAATCAGAGTTGTCTGTCACTGAAAGAAATTAACTTTATCCACTTTTTTGCTTCCCACAAAAGCAGACAACTGTATCCTTCCTTTGGGACATTTGCCAAATCCTTTTGGATAATCAGATAGAGATGCATTGGAGTTGTGAACAGTTGTATTTCTACTGTGAACCTACAGTAGCTCCGTTTTATTTTTTTTTTCCACTGAACCTTGCTTGAGGAATGCATGCTCTGTGGGTTCTGTCTTCTTCTTCCCAGTAGGATTCTGAACACAGTTTCATTCAGTACTGGTCACGTGAAGCCGTATGAAGTGATACTACTAGCCACAGGAGGATCACCTGAGAGATTAGCACACGTATTGTCCTCAAATATCTGCTGAACAAAGTAGGCTGAAGCAGGAGGCATTCTCATCACACCGGGCAAGAAGAGGCAGTGGTGCAGTGTGGCACTTGTTATCAAATAGGATGGAAAAGGGGAACCCCTCTCTGCTTTCAACAGAGGAAAGGAAAACCTTCACTGCAATTCTGAAAATATTTATGGAAAGGAATAAAGAGGCTAACTTGAGTGGGTGTGCATCTCCTGTTACAGAGGTACAGTCCTAGGTCAGGAAATACATTTTTGATGTCAAACAGCAACATTGGGAATTTTGCTCTAGTAAGGCTAAAAAGCTTGGCCCATTAAAAACAACTAGATTATCCTTCGGTCTTCAATCAGCTTTTCCAAGCCAAATTCTTTTTTCTTGTTTACATTCATGTAAATCCATAGAGGAAGTAAGATGAAGTCATTAGTCCCTAGGTTACACCGTTGTAAAAATTTGTTTTTCTAAATTCCATGAGTCAGCTTTTAGGGACTTGTTTTGTTATCATTTTAACAAACATTCTGAATCCCAGGAAAGTTCATCACCTGGTAGTCTTTTTTTTCTAAAGGAGTTTAATACTGAAAAGAAATCAAAAACCACTTTAGGAGGCTTTACTTGGGACTACAAGTATTGCGGAGGCACAAGTTTTGCCAAGTGGTTAGCTGGAGGCCACGTTCTGCAAATCCTAAAATCGCATGAGTATTCCTTTCTACTTGAAAAAGACTCACAATTTGAAGGACTGCTCACGTGAATAGGGATCTGCAAGATTTGGCCTTTTCTGGCAAGGCTGAAATCATGGCTTTGCTGCATGTAGTTAACCTGCATTTTGTTTAAAGGGATCCCATCAGGAAAGTGGAAACAGATTTTTCTTAACTAAGTGCTTACAGTTGAATTTAAAATGCTACCCTTGTCAGAGGTTAAACTGTTCCCTTCCTTGCTCTTATAAGCATTTTAAACTATCTACATTTAATACTGTAAATAGGAAATAGAAGGAATGAGGGTACAAGCTAAGCATAAGAAAATGTAAACCAAAAGGGCAGTTTTGTTGTCCTTATTAAGATGCATAAAAAGTCCATCCAGCTGCTTGTGTTTAACCAATAAATGTATGATTTCACACCAAAAGAACAGTTTATTAATTTATGAATTAAACCATTTAGAAGGCCTTATTAACAATGGTGAGCACTTACATACATGCAAAGCCAATGGCTGTATGCAAGTTTAAGTACTTACTAATGCAGATAACGCTGCAAAACTGGTGTAAAAAATATACAGAATAAATGAACATGGTTCTAGTGGTTAGAAATTAATGCAAGAAAAGCCCAAAGATCTGAACCACTGAAGTAAAATAAATGGGGATGTGTATTAATGTGGCATTCAAGAAACTAAGTCAAATTTCTAATTTCCATGGCATCCTTTTCTGTCTTCTTCAACAGGAACAAAAGTCTTGCAGGTTAACTTATCTCTATTGCTTACTTTCTAGAACATCTTGACTTGTTTTCTGCATGAAGAGAGTTGGAACTCCTAGGAGGGTGTAACTAGAAATGTTTATATACACATCACTGAACCTATTGTGATTCCTGTCCACCTTCTCTCAATGTCAATATACTCTACGTAACATGCTCAGTAATGCAGTGGTGTAATTAGCTACAGAGATCTAACTGTGTGTTAATAAAAGGCCTAAGGAAAACAAAAATCTATCTTCTAGCAGGAGTGCCTATCTAAACATTTTTTCCAGCCTCCCAGGCTTTACATAAAAATACACAGTGCATCTCTTCCCTAACAATACCTATAAATAAATGGAGACTGACCTCAGTCAATTTTTGCTCTTTAAAAAATTACTTACTATTCCGCTTTTCTTCTAATTATTTTATAGTTTTTACTTTTCTCTACCTTGCCCCACAGTTTCCTTTAGTTTTTCTCACCATTCTAGATTTCTTGTACAAACGTTGTCATATTTTCATTTTCCTACCGATTTTCTCTTTTTAAATTCTATATTCTTACTCTGTTTTCTGTTTGCATGTCACTTCATTTCCTCTACCTAGTAAGTTCTTCTGATTTTATGTTCTGCTTTTTTTTTTGTTCCACTTTTTGTAGGCCCTTTGCTGAGTGCCTTGCTTTGTTTTATTCCCCTCCATATCCTTTTTCTCCTGGTCTCTCTACTCCTTTCTAGCTGGTGCTCCCCTTCACCACACCCTTATGCTTAAATCCCACCTGTGGGGTCGGAAATCTTGACTGAATGGTATGGAAATATCTCAGGCAGGCCCAGGAGGGAAGCTATTCTTATAATGTTTCCCTGCAACAGGTGCAAAGAGAATCAACGGCACAAGGAATGGCAGCAAATTTCCCTTAGTATGGCAAAAACAGTGAAACTTTTAAAATATGGAATCTTCTTTGGTAAGTAAGTAGAGCAGTTTGAGCACCGGCCAGTAAGGATGCATAGGTACAGATAAAAAAGAACTACTTTTTTTAGGGAGCTTGTCAAGGCAGTGAAGAAAAATTTTGCCCAAATTAAAAACAAAACAAAACAAAACAAAACAAAACAAAAAACACAAAACAAAATAATGAGAGAGGTAGCCAGCAACTAGAACAGACTGTAAGCACTTTTCTGTCCACAGTGCATTTTCCACCAAAAGAGCAATAATCCCCCAGACAGAAAGTCCTCACCCTAAAAAAACGTAAACTTATCAAAAGCAACTTTAGAACTCAGCTCTATGTTTTTGTATTCCTTCAGTGTCTTCACACTACTATTTCCCTTTTATGTTTTTCTCTTTTGAGATGTTTCCCCTCACAATGTGCAGCTGTTGGTTTGCCCTGCTTTTCTGCCCTACCCATTGTGTGCCATCCCTCCCTGTCCTTCTGGATCACTCCTGTTGCTCTTTCTCCATCTTGTGTTCCTCAGAATGACTCTTAGTGTGTTCTCTTTTAGCCCAGATGTTTCATCATACTTTCAACATCACAGAGCTCTTCTGTGCTAGCTTCTTCCCACACTACAAATTACATATTTATGCTCTGCTGGCATAGCCACAGAAGCTGCCTCTCTCATTCTTTCACTTGCATGTGCTCTCATTCTCTCCTATGCACACACATTGCACCAGCACTTCAAAACTAAACCAAATATGTGGATACATGAAGATTTCCCCAATATGTGTTTGTACATGCAGGCTTCACAAATCTATTCAAAACCTGCTTACAGGCTCTATGCCAGACCAGATTTATGTGGGAATTCTAATATAACCTCCTATTGCAACACATGTTCAACCTCTCTTCAGCACATGTACCCCACTTTCCTCTAGATCATTTTTCCACATGTGCACAGAACCTCCCTCTCATGTCTTTTCTCATTTCCTGATTGCTCCATCCTCAAATGACTTCTTAAATAAAGAGGTTCTCGTATAGACTGAAAGTAGTTGGGTGGGTGTTGTGGAGGACAGGTTTGCTCCTCTAGTTTACAACAATTCTCCTGGTTTTCTCAGCAAAGGATTTTTTAAGTTTTTATTCCTGAAAGGAACAATGAGCATCTTTGTTTTGAAAAGTAGGATTTTGATAACAGCTTGCTTAGTAACTGGCCCAGACCAGTATCCTTGCTTGATCTCTGGAGAAAGCTCATTTGACTTTTCAGAGGACAGTATGTATAGCATGCTTTTGTCACACTTGCTTTTGGGCTTGCCCTCAGACGTGCCAGAGAAGAAACTAAAAACTAGGAGAGGAGCAGTTTCATGAAAGAAGTGAGGTTCCCAAAGCAGCATAAGGAAGGACAACCGTAACTATCTATTCTTATGTGACTAATGACAGAGGTGTAAATGGTACAATGCTACCAACCCCTCTCAGAGCTAGCTAGGTGGCACAGAAAGGCTCATGCACTCACACACTCGGACAAAGAGTCTGATTTCATCAGGACTTGGGTCACAGAGGTCATGGGTCAGTCTGGCTTGGCCCCTTACTCTACGTGACTGTTGAGCCAGAGCCTCAGCATGTGGTGCACACCAGCTACACAGAGAAGATATGAAGGAAGTGTTTCAAAGTGTACTTTTCCAACAGCTCTTCAGAACTGTGACTCTTGGCTTCTGCAGTGTTCCCCTTGCCAGCACCATCTCAGCTCCTGTGAGACTTTCCCTTGTTGATCACTGCTGCGCTGGAAAGCAGAACCTTGAGGAAAGTTTATCGGAGCTGTCTGTTACCACGCAGCAAACCCATGTGACCCGCTCCACACGTGCTGCCTTCAGCCCTCAAGCTGTTCTCAGACTCTCCACTCAGCCTAATACCAATCTAGCTTACTCTTCAGCTTCACTGGGAAATTTTTACGAGGAAAAAGAACTGTTCGGCTTTTCAGTCTGCATTTAAACATGCTGGTGTGTGACTGTTTGGTATGCCACAGGGTTTTGGTTCCTCAGATCAAAACCAAGGATCTGGTTAAAACACAAAGCAGGTCTCTTCAAGACCAGGTGCCTAAGTTTCTTTCTAATGGAAGTGGAAGAAAGATGGAACTGAGGAAGAAAGTGACATGTAGTGAAAGCCTAATTTAATATGCAGTTCCTATGCAGATATGTTGCTTGCTTAATTTTAGGAACTCCAAAATGTTTCCAGGGCCACAAGTTTAGAGGTAACCTTAGCTTGTCATGCCAACCAGGGAAGCTGTCAATGCCTATCGGCTAGTAACACTGAAAGACTTGCACCTTACTTGTGCCCCAGGAACCTTGGAGTGTTTTCTGTCTTGCAAATAAAGCAGCAGGAGGAAGTAGAATAGACTGGGGCAGCAGCTCTGGCACCCAGTGCTTACCTTACAGCCAACTGTGGCCAGTCCTTGGTAGCAACTGGACTAAACAGTGAATTATACGTTTCTATCATTTCGGAATGAAATATTAGCCAACTTCTAAGCACCTAGTTATTATTTGCATAAAATTATGTCAGTCACCTAATTTCTGTTGTGGTAAGCAGTTTTCAGACTGATTCACCTGTATGCCAGTTATGCCACAGAACCAACTCTCATCCAGTGGATTTTGTTGAGGGCTCAATACTACTTTGGTTCAAAAGCTGTACAGTAGCAGCTTTCTCCTGTATTATGTGTGTGAAAAAGCAGGAGCACGCAAAATCCCTGAAGCCTGAACTCACAGAAAGCCCCACAAAAAATACTGTTTAGTCTCACGCATTAACTAATGTCCAGGAGCCTAGCTCTACACTGCTAATAAAGAAACTTTTGCCTGAGCGTGGGCTGATGAGCAGTAGAAATGTGCCTGAACGAACGAGTTCTGCCTTACGCCATCCTGCTGCAAGACTCTGTCTGGCTCATTTGCATAGCCCTGATCTGTGCCATGCCAGCATGCTGACGTGGCTCACGGCGAGCTAAGGAACCACTGCTGAGCTCAATGTGGAGACAATGCTAAAGAGCATCTGATTCCCAGGGAGTGGTGGTGGGCAGGAGGAGATGCAGAAGAAGGAAGGAAGGCTGACTGCTGCCTAATTTTTTCCATTACATTCTCATTTTATATTCTTATCATCTTATTTACATATATTTTTATTACTTATGTTTATGTTTTTCCATGCCATTTTCTTTCCTTTCGCTTATTAGATTATGAGAAATATCTATTGATATTTCTTCCAAGACTCTTGAATGCATGGGAAACGCTTGGTGCACCTAAAGGAGAAAAATGCTCTAGGAGGAAAACCATTTCAACTGCCATCACACCTGTCAGGGAACATATCTCACACCTTTAAATGTAATGGCTATGACCAAGAGGCAAGCATCTAATATGATGCCGCCGAAACAGAACTGAGGTATTGCGCTGAAGATGGAAACATCTCATGGCTTTTGTGTCAAGGTCACTCTTACCAACAAGATAAAGATGCACTGGGAAGAGTGTCTGGCAATCCAGTTGGATGTGTATGTTTAAGGACAGAAAATCCTAAACAATTTTTAACAAGAACTTCTGAAGCTGCAAAACTAGGCTACCTCTGTATATACTGAATTAGTTTTAGCCAGAACAGTCCTGCACCATGGAAACAGAAAAGATGAGCAAGTGATCTGTCTGATCTATCTGACAGATAGAAAATCTAGCTATATACCATTTTTAACCAGGGATAAAAAAAATGAGCCTCTGCCCAATGTATGTGTGAAGTGGATAGTTTTTCCTTTTTATGCGCTTATACAGCTGGTTTCAAGGAAGGGATTTGGAAATTCTTTGAAAATGAACTTTGCAAGACAAAGATTTACAAGTGCTCATGTCTAGCTTTCTGATAGGGTAGCCAGACATCGGGGGAAAATTTTGCTTGCCTCTCAGGAATATTGGAGTTATCGAGATGAATTAGGCGTAGAAGATAGTGTATGTAAGGGCATCTGGATAACTGAAAATAGAAACTCTTGAGAATAAAGCAGAGCCATCTTGGAAAAGATTTCTGTATCTGGAGAGCCAGAGGCACAGCAAACTGGCCAAACTATATCAAGGATATCCAGGAACCTGGTGAGCAGATGTGAGTCGTGGGGAAATGTGGTCCAAACAGCAAAAGAGGCTATGAAAAACTGAAGCACCCCCAGCAGGCCTTGGAGCGCAGTAGGAATGGACCTTTTGGAAAATGCACCACAAGAAGTTACGATTCTGAGCTAGAAGTTGCTTATACAGTAAGTATTCACACAGCTCTTGCAAATGCAAAAGTAAAGCGGCATAGTAGTTCAGCGTAAACTTAGCCCATATTACTTTGTTTTCAGGCTGCGTGTTGTGAATTGAGACTCCCAACTGAGAGACATCAACTTCACTCAGGAGTGATTGGGTGGCTGCGATCATCTGAACAGAGTTTGAGACTGTATCTCTGCAAGAAGCAAAGCAAATACATAGCCAGTCATTCCTGAATAAAGAAATACATGTACCAAGAACATGAACAGCATCTTGAGGCTGCACAGAAGGTTGTCTGCATATTCCTGTGTCTGTAGCCCCAGCGTTGCTGAAACTAGCGATGGTGAGAGGATGAGAGAGAACAGTGTGTGAAAAGATGAAAACTCACTACCAAGAAACCCCTAACTGCCTTGTAAACAGGAGACCTTCTGGTAACTGGGGACAAACTGATCATGAAAAAACTCAGGGCATTGAAAAAGTGAATTCTTGTTGATAAAATACAGCTGTGGGCAAGAGCGTGTTTCTCTGAGACATTATTACAACATTGGGACAGTGGCATTGCTATGAAGGATAGTAAAATTTCCCCACTGGGATATGATCAGCACTACATTGAGAAACTACAGCCACCAGAAGGACTGAATGCGAGACAGCCTTTTGGCACTGTCAGAAGATAAACACTCATTAAACTCCTATGGGGTATATCCAAGACCCTGTGCAATAGCACAGTATGGAGCAACACCTCTTCAAGCCCTGAGGAAAATATCTTAGATCCCATACACAGTTAAGAAAAGAGAGAGAGATGAGTGTGTTAGAATATGTATGATGCTAATGACTTGAAGACTTCAAGGATGTGTAACAGAATGCTAAGCACATAAATTGGCCATGGTATTTGCACTTAATTTTGTATCTCAAATAAATGCAGCAAATGGGTCATTAGTATAAATATGTTCCCTGTGGGGACATTGTCACAGGGCAATTTACTGTATAAAACATGTCCATTCCTACACTGTACTGTTGGCTGATACTAATATCTATGAACTGAAGGCCCATCTATGCTGCCAGTGTAAACACAATGCCAGGATCAGCAGCGATACCTACATCAACTTTAATCTAAATCTTCCATGAATATGCACAGGAAGAAGGTCTAGCGCAAGCTTCATTGATGTCCTGGGGGGGAGTGGCTGGTTTATCTAGGTACCTGTGCAGGTCACAGATCACTGATGACGTTGAATGAAGTGGTGGAAGGATGCTTACTCATTCTCCAAAATGAAGCATACAGTGACCTTCAGGAGACACTTGGTCAGAGGAGACAGCAGGCAAGGATGAAGGAATACTACAAGGCTTTTAAGCTGCCTTCTCAACTACCTTCTACCCTTGCTTAAAACCTGAATGATCCTAGGCTTTTACTGTCATGTAGATTTGGAGAAATCCACCTCCAGGCAACCCTTTGCCTCCCCCTTCTTTACAGTCTCCTAGGACTAGTGATGCTTAGGGAGGAGATGCCAGAGGACATCCACCCCCCCCCCCCCCGCCCACC
>NW_008589877.1:29873-55258 GCF_000691845.1 Merops nubicus
CGGCCCAGCTCCAGTGTACTGTGGAAAGGTGGGGAGTAAATTCTGCTGTGGGTGGAGCCACCACTTTTTCTCCTCACCCCTTCACCACTTGATTTGCTTGGAGTGGAGCCCCTGAAGGTTAACCCTTTTGCTCCAGCTGTTGCACACAGCCACATACATAGATATACGTAAGAGAGTCAGGCTGTAAGGAGAATTCTTTCATGCCCCCATGTCCAGCTATGTTCAGCCTGGATATAAGTTGTTCCTATATAAAGAACCTAAAATCTCTTCTCGTATACATTTCTTTTTACTTCTAAATTTCTCATTTAAATATTTGACTTAATCTCTGAATGTTGAAGGTCAGTAACATGCTGAATACAACCTCTCAACGGGAACTGCATCAAAAAGGGATCCAAGGGATCCAGGTACACGTACAAAATTGAGGATGATGTGACTTCTACTCTTAGCATTGGTAGGACTCATGATGGACTACAGTCCATTCCTAATGTTCGCAGTACACAGATAATGGATTAGTAGATTACACAGACTGTGGAGAAGAGCCATGGGACTCATTAAAGGATCCAAAAACGTGTTTTATAGCAATAGACTCAAAGTGTTTAATCTGTCACTTTAAGAAGGAAGAAGCTAAGAGATGAGGTGATCACAAACACCGACAATCTGTGGCAGGGATATGATTTTGATAAATGAGAGTTATTCTAGCAGTCAAATGCATAATAAGATTTAATTGCTGGAAGCTGAATCAAGGCAAATTCAAAACAAAAATAAGGCACAAAAATTTAAGGGCAAGAATAGTTGTTCCTTGAAACAATTCACTAAGGGTTGTTGTCAGGTCTCCATCACTGGAAATATTTTAATTGAGATTGGCTGCTTCTCTAAACTTTGTGCTCCAGTTTAAACAGGAATTAATTCAGGGAAGTCCCATGGCTTGTATTATAAAAGAGGCTAAGCCAAATGATCACAGTGGTCCCTTCTGACTTTCTAATTTATGAGCTCTGATATAATCAGACCCTAGCACAATATAGCCATAGGCAAAAACACTTCCTATTCATCACAGATTATTCTGAGAAATGTTAACATCTTCTCATTATTTCATCAGGATAAATCAGGCATTACAGTTTATGGCTGTATTAAACTGGTAAAACATAACTGTAGTTTCATGTGGCTTTAACTCATTACCTTAAAAAAACTCAAAACCTTTACTCAGCTCATCCTAATGATTCAGTGTAAAAAACATTTACATCTTGAGAACAATGAGTTCAGGCTCCAATACTGCTGAGTTGTCCTTCAGTAAGAACACACAAAATGTATCCTAATAAATGAGCAACCCTAAAGTAAACCCTGCATCACTATCACCTGGATGTAACTACACCTAATGTCCCCTTGATCTTTGCACAGGACTCTCATTGCGTACACAGCAAGAGCACTAAATGGCTCTAAGGAGGTAGATACTGTTTCACAAAAAGGTTTAAGACAAACACAGACAGGCAAAGAACTGCTGATTTAGTAACAGAATATTTTACAGCGAAGAAGGTCAGAAATTGGCAGCATTAAAGGTTTTATTTTGGTTAGTTGACAAGTGCGAATAAATGCTGTACAGAACAGGTAGTCAAGTGCCAGCAATATTTTTCTTTTGAAAATGTTATCTTCACTCAGATCTTCTTCAGTAGAAGATCATCAGTCAATCATAAAGCTGGCTGTTCCAGCCAAATACTTTTACCATTACACAATCCAGTGTGAATACTGGCTTCACACAGTGAATACATAATCCTGCAAACCCTGAAAAAGGTAACAAAAAAGGATCCCATTTCCCCTTTATAGATTAGGAAATTAATCTTTTCAAAAAGTAGCTTTCTATACTAAGCTAAATTCTTATTCCAGATAGATTGGTTTGACTTAATTTATGGAGTTAGTACTTCCCTTATTAGGCGGAACGACAGACAACAGCTTATCTCCAGCACGATTTTCATGTACAGTCAAGGCAGTACCTTGTGCCCAGATTCACAGAACACATCTTTTTAGCTAATGTACAATTTTCAGAAATTGAATAGCTTAGAACAAGTAATGGTCTTAATGGTGACTTTAAGCAGACAATAGAGGGGTTTTTTAATAAAGTTGTGTCATGGTAGCCACTGATTCACACCAGCTAGATTTACCTGAACCGTCCAGATCATACTGTTTGTTACTTATTTGTTTAAAGTTCTCTTTAAAACTTATAATTCTGTTTTTCATAACCGTAACAAAGGAAGTTCTGAAAGAGCTGTGATTGATCACCTTTTCTTCAGATCTAGATCATATTTTAAATGGTGGTAAGCAGATGTCACATAATATTCCCACAAAATACTTACACGCTTATCAGTAATACAGGCGATTAAAAAAGAAAATGGATTGACTTACTGAGCTGACAAGCTGTAACTTGTAGATAAAGTATAAGTATGCTACAGAATTACCAGCAGGGCTCAAAATGCATAGTATCTTCTCTGGGTTTTATTATTTTTTAATTGTCCTGACTGCATCTCTACAGTCACATCCTCTAAATCTTATCTATCTTCTGTCTTCCGATAACACTTTCCCACTGTCCTTTCCTTTAAACATCCTCCTATTTGACTTTGCTGTCATTAGGTTGAATTCTTTTTTCTTCTCACTGGACATTTAGCTAATTTATACTACTTGTATTCAGATAAAAAATCACTGAAAGTAGGTCAACATTTTATCCTGTTGTGTTCTTCATATTACACAAAAGTCATGACTTGAGTTTTACTTTCTTGTTTTTCATTCCCAAACTGGTACTCAGACAAAGAAAATGTACAGTAAATACATTGTCAATAGATGTAATAATTTGAGCACAGGAAGATTAGATTAATGTTTTTCATATGGGCATTGCTTTTCAGTGAAGGAGTTGTCTTTATGGTATAGCTTTTGATTGCCAGAGGTGCATGGATTGACCTGCATAACCTAACAACTAATAATCATGCTGTTGTGCACTGTCAGGAGAGGAAAAAAAAATCTATTGGCTGAGAAGAGAATTGAAAGACTATTTATATCAATCCCAAAGAAGAAGTAGCAAAGCAACCTAAATGAAAGCAAAATCCCTGAAAAGATCATTGCATCTCTGAGAAGATGAAAGGGGAGTGTCAGTGATACTTAGGATTTATAATAGCTTTGCAGTTGCAGGCTGTGATGTATGAATATAATGTGATGTGTTTTCCTAATAAGAGGAGTAAGTGCTCTGAGTTGATCCTTAAATAAATGTATAAAGTGCTGAAAAGCACAAGCACAGAGTACAGCTTGAGAAGTGTAAATACAGATATGAAATGACTGCTCTTGAGTGCAACAGGCTGGGTGATAGAACAATGAGAATGAAAGAATATAGTGTTCCTTCAAGAGGTCACTGTTTAGTGAGAAGAAAATGAACGTACTGTCTTCAGTCCCACACTCCCTCCTTTCTTCCTTTTATCATCTTGCCAAAAGTGTTTGCTTTGGAAAAATAATGAAGATTTTTTTCAAATAACAATCCTCCTTATACCTTAATATTTTGTTTAATTTCTTTAAAGTGCTCAGCAAACATTGCTAAATCTTCCTAACAACAAGACTCTAACATATTACTATGAGATAGGGAAACTGAACCCTGGAGATGAAATGACTCAGCTGGGGTCTCATATTTAAAGTTTCTAAGTGGCACCGTTGCACAAATAATGATTATGCTAATAAACAATGCCATTAAATAGCTGATAATGGAATCACAGGTGGAACACAGGATTTCCTGCTTCTTCTTTTAATGTTGTGGACCACACAGCCTGCCTCTAGAAATCCATTTAATATCATTCCTCTTCATTATGTTCTTACTTGTGTATGAGCTTCTTACCAATGAGTAATCGATTCCTGAGCTATCAGTTTAATAAGTTACACATTATGCCTCACTTGCACATTTCATCAAATGGGATCTATGATCCATTCTAAACACATGCACTTGGAGTATGTTGGGAATCCAGTGTGACCTCGAGAGATCCAAATACTGCTGGATGCTCCATGACTCCAGCAAATAAATGTGATGGTTTCCACAGCTCTCTGACTAGGAAAATGTCCCTGTATTAGATAAACTGGTTCACAACTGACATGTCAAACTGAAAGAGTAAGGACTGGTAATTCGCTCAGATTATGTCTCTTACTAATATCAAGGTTCTTTTCATGATCAAGCTGAAGGAAACACATGGGACGATGTGAGTTCATTTTGCTGTAATTGCCCATGCTTTACTTTTTTTTAAGGACAACTTTTAACCTATGAACAACTTCAGAAAAAAAGCAAATTTACAACATCCTCTCTCTCACTTACCCAAATACCTAAGGGTCAGATTTGCCTTGGTATGTTAGTAACAGGCAGAACTACAGAGTTTGTAAGAATACATCAGAATAGGGCAAGTACTGCAGAGCACTGATAGAGTACAATAGAATGCATAGAGCTATGTCTCCCATAGAGTGGTACAGCAATGCTTTCTGAAAATATGTTCTTCAGCTAGGTCATCCTCATACAGATAATTTCTTCAACAATAACATTTTTGAAGATCTCAGAAAGCTTTTTTTTAAAAAAATATTCCATTATTTGCAAAAATGTCTAATAAGATTACTTTTATATGTGACTGCTCTGCACCTCTGATGACTTTACAAAAAATTTAAACACTGCCGAGCATATGGTTAATAGAAAGCTATGTCTTTCTTCTAACTCACTGAAATACCAAATCCAGCATTCTGGATTTGGAACACTCCCTTGAGGACTTTGTGACCATAAACCAATAAATGGATTACATTCATTCAGATGTTTTTTTCCCATCTGTGACAGATAATGTGGCGTGCCACAACTAAGGTAAAATTAGAAGGTCAAAACGCAGTTTCTTTCAAGCCCTACAATTCATCAAGAAGCATTGAGATAGATGCCAAGACTTTCAAAATCTTGAATCAAATGAAGAGGCTGAACCCCAGAGGTTTAAATAAGGACACTGGCATTTTTTAATATCTGGATGGGGACACCACTGTCACAGAGCAGGAATACTCACAGACCAGCTGCAAATGAGTAAAAATCATACTGAAAGCAACTAGCTTGGGAGTATGAGTCAAGAACTCCCACAGTTTTCTTTCTTCCTTCCCCAGTCATCAATAAAAATCCCACAGAACAGAAAAAGTTCCTTTTAGTTTGGATTTTAGACGTTAAAAAATAGGTATGTCACTTTCGTACAGTGCCTGATGTATATTAAGTCTCAAATAACACAAGAATTCTTATATAACTCAGTAATCAGTGGACCCAATTGTTTATAATATGTCAGCAGTAAATGCAGGAGGAATTTATAATCATATTTTCATGGGGAGTAAGCCAAAACCCCTTCTGCAACTCAAACAAACTGCTTCACTTTTTTCATTTTGGAGAGGTTTAAAACGCAAAGAGATATGACAACATGTCAGATAAATTTCTCTTGTGGTATTTTCCCCAGAGAGGTGACGCAAAGAAAAGTCAAAAGATTGGCTTATTATGTCCAACGTGTATTTTATAATTGCTATACAGGTGGATGGTTACAATAGTCTGATGACAAAATCTGTGCAGAAAAAAATTACCAAAAAATTACTTCACTAGCTACATTTTCTATTCTTCCTGCCAATTCTCCACATTCTCCCTCCTCTCAGAATGTTTTTTGGTTTTTTTTTTTTTTTTCTCAGCATATCTCTCCAGTAGACTTTGGGTTTCTTCTTTCTTTCCTGCCTCTTTTAGACTTCCTCAACAATGGAAATTAGCTGGGGTTGACTGAATTGGTTCAAACACAATAGGAATACAGTTCCAGTTCTTGGAACTTAAAAGACAGATTTCCCCTGACTGATGTCTGCTAGTCCTGGCTGCTTTGAGACAATATTTTAAAATTATTTCTCAGATGTTTCTCCTTCAAATGAAATGGTCTCATTCTCAGTAGGGAAAGAGACAATACCTTCTTCATTTCCTCACTGTTGGCCATCAGCTGCCATTCTCCTAGGCTTCCCTCCTTCTCTCCTCCACCCAATCCTGTCTCTAGCCTGAAGGTTGTCTTAGAGGAGATTTCAGCTAGGAATGTGCTTAAGCATCCCAAAAGTCAACGCATACCCTTTCTAAATGTCCCAGCACCTGTAAGGCAGTGTCCCCGCACTGGCTTGGCTACACTAGGATTTATAACATGGTAGCACTGCAAAAACAAATATACTCTCTTACTTTCAAACAGGGTAATTTTTAGATACAAGCTACCCTGGGGACAGCGGGGAGAGGAGAGGAGAACGGCCCTCCCTGGAGCCAAACCAGGGCAGGCACTTTGCCAGGGGAGCAGGACAGAAGCAGAGGGGGTGTCCTTTGGGCACGCAGACGCTGACTGGCACATCTGTGTAGTGGAGTTTTCAGGATGATGGCAGGAAAAGCTTTTTGACAAGCAATCTAGCCAAGGAAACATGAAGGACTGAGTGATGAGCAGATACTTGCAGCCTGGTGGGCATTTTTTGGTGTCTTCTCCTTGATTTCTACTTGTAAGCCCTCAACCCTCACATTCCTGCCTTTTTTTTCCCTTTGCTCCTCACAGGTTTTGGGGCTTTTTTTAAATGCTTTCTCATCTGGGGAAGTCTTGGCACTTTGGTTAGTTCATTAATGCCACAGCCAGCCCTGAGTCTAGACTAACAAAAGCTTCCCTGCTCTCCTATTTATTTCTGCTCAGAAGGAAGGAGGTGAAAACAGCAATCAGGACAAGGCACAGCTATAATTTCGGTCTCTGAATGTGGGTTGTAATGGAGAAAATTAAGATGCTGTTTTTCCCAAGCCCTGCAGACAGGCCAGTCTAGGGACACAATGGAGAATGTTCTCTTCACCTGGAAACATTCCACAGATCCCTACTGACACTACTTCTTCTCCCAAAGTTCAAAACCTGCTTTGGTTCAACACCTATATTTATTCCATAATTTTAAAGGTCAAGATCTGAGCTCAGAGTGGTGCGAAACTGCCCATTTTTTCCTTGGATCTAGGGCAAAGAAGCCCCTTCTGCACTTGGGCAAAGGCGCTTGTCTTTGGTGACAAGGCTGAGAGATTTGTGCTTGGAACGTTCTTGGTAATACAACTTCAAGATGCTTGGCACAGCTGAAATCCCGTGAAAGAATCTGATGCAAGAAAACAGATGAAAGCTGCAACGTGGTTGAAGGGAATTGAAGAGATTGGATTGAGGACAGATTTGGCCTCTACCACTGAACATTCATGAGGCCAAACATGATATGGGAGCTTTTTCAGTAAAACATACTCCATAGAATCATTGTGCCAGGGACTCTGAACAGCTTCATTTATCACTGTTCCACTGCTGGTGCTTGTCTTCACACAGAGTTACAATTTTTTTTTCTGTTAAATCCCATGTCTGAGTCTCAGTCCCTATCGATTTCTAAGAATGCAGAAAGATGTTTACAACCTAATCTGTGTATGAATCTTTATTTTAAAAGAGAGCTACATGCTGAAAATCCTTCTGACCAAGAACATAAGAGTTTTCATGTTGTTCTGAAACCACTGAGAGTAGAAGAAGAATTGCTACAGGTAGGTGTGTCAAAGAGGAATACTGGATGTTAAAAATACCTTGGTGTAGAACAGTGTCTGTGGCAGTACCCCAGCTTTACAACTATGGAGACAACTAAGGAAAACTTGAGACTCTGATGTCACAGAACAAAATCAGTCAAGGATATAGCTGCTTTTTCACTCTCCATCTCCATCTCATTAATTTATCTTAGTGTTCCCACACTGTTTCTTTGTAGTAGCCTAAATGCCACTGTCTAGAAGAGATTTCCACTGTATTTTTCCCACAAATTTATTGAAAGCTGTTCAAAAAAAAGATTTCACACATATACGCTTATTTTCGTATGGAAATCTTTAACTCATGAAATGAAGACAACTCTCTGGTCTCATATCCAATATTTATCCTAGCGACACACTTTTAAAGAGATGATACTGATTTATGCCACTAAACAAAGAGCACATTAGTATTGCAAGCAGTCATTTTCCATCCAGCTAAGCTTTCTTTGGAATGCAGCTGTCAATTTTTCCTTTTTCAGACCCTGAAGGAAGTATCCACATTTATTCAAAATAAAGAATCCAAAATCTTGGACTCCTCAGAGCAAAATAAGCCAGAAGGTGGAGTTGCAACTGTAATTATGATCTCTAGTGCCTAAGGACAATGTCTTTAGTTAACTAGATGCATTCCACTGCTACTAATGCAGTCTGTTCATGTTTAAAAATGTTTATTTTGTCCTATCTAGTCATAGCTTTCAATGCTATTGACAAATACAAGCAGTGTGTGCATCCAATAAAAGTATGAAAAGAATCACTGAAAACATCCCTTTCTTATTTGCCCAACATCAGATTCAAAGAATCAGCTTCACAAACTACTAGCTCTTCTCTTATTTTGTGTAACTGTTACAAATGTAATGCTTATGCCACCCTACTAACAGTTTTTAAATTGTTTTAGAATAGTGTCTACGTACTTAAAATGGAATTAATCTGACCAAATTTCTATATGAAAATAAAAAAATTACAGAGGTCAGGAAATTACAGAGATCACAGAAAAAGTGAAGCTTCATGCACTTCAGGTTATAAGCAATTTGTCCTGGGAAGAAAGCATGGAAACACTGTAAAGCTACAATTCCATGAGAATATTTTCCTTCCATCAGCTCTCTACTTTTTGCAAACTGGGTTCTGATGAGAGACTACATTCATCTTCACTTGCAATTAAAACTCTTCTAATGTTCTTTGCTACAAGTAAATACTACTGGAGATGGAAAAGAGCTTTAAGTCTGTTAGCTGAGAAACAGAGTGCAATGTAGCTGTGCCTGCTTATAGTCTCCACCTTTTTACTTTGAAATGCTTGGGAAATTTTTGTCATGTGAGGAAAAATTTCTGACATTATAGACAACACCTTCCTATCAAAATGTCATTAGCAGAGCTAAAGAGTGACTGGCTCAATACTGTAAAAATTAGCACTTGTTTGAAATGTGAGAATACTGTCTTGTTGCAGGCATTCAGAAATGATACTTAGCTGTCAAGATTTTTTGCAATAATTTCTTTTCCTTTAACAAAAGGAAACACAGATCTGAGATAATATCTGCTGTTGTAAAGTTAGTGTGCAAGCTTGCCTACAACTGAGAACTGTAAATTATTGAAACAACTATGCAACAATTCTGTAATTCTGATATACTACATGTTAATCAGCAGTTCCAAAGGCTCAGAAGGTCTGTATGTGTGTGCATGTGTGGGTTGTATATATATAAAATTTTCATGGCAGTGGATTTTTTAAATCTTTAATACAGTCACATACCTCAGAAAAGCTAATGCCAGTGTCTGTCCTTCAAGCTAAATGAAAAGAGCAAATTAGTCCCTTCAGGAGTAGGAGGCTGAAGACAACAGAAGATGTGATCCGAATCATGCCAGAGCCTGACCAGAAGCAGGCTGAGCTCAACCAGAATTCACTGTGGCATGTGGAGGTTAGGAAGCCAGCTGATCAGATATCTCAGCTGGTGTACGTCCCACTGTCCATAAGAAACACCAGCCAGAGCAGCAGCCCTGCCAGGGGCCCGAACGGGAGCGGCACGGCTCTGCGGGAGCACACTGCACCACGGCGGCAAGCTTGGAAACTCTGAGTAAGGAAAGCGTCTGCTGCTTCTTTCTGCAGCATCAGAGGAGCAAGATTCTGAGGACATGCTTTGTAAATTGGTTTATTTACAAAGCATTCCTGACTCCTATCATCAATTTCTCCTGCTAATAGAAAAAATCCAGCAAGTTTCCACTCTGTGAATAGGGGCAATAATATAAGCACGAACACAGGGTCAAATGAAGTGCTATCCTCACTTATACTGTTACAGTCCCACAAATCAGTGCAGGAAAACAGGTCCCTTGATAGAAGAGTTAGAGAGATACTCTCTTGTATTTGAGTTTTCAAACCCAGAAAATGAAATGTAGAGGGGTTGACTGTGTTCATTTCTTTGGCCAGAAAGAAAGTTGCACTTACAATGAAGTGAGAAGAATTTGATTTCTTTGAGAAGTTTTAATTTACGGACAAGCATTTTATTAGTCCTGAGTGTACAGAATTAGTTTGCTCAAATCCTTTCTTCTTCAACCTTCCCAAATGCAAACCAGTTCTTGTATCAGAGTACCAGGCTGCCCCATGAGGAGTTGTGAGGCTTTATTTTTTTCAGACTCAAATGCTATGAGATCCTTCGGAAAAGAGGTAGTGGGGACTCCATTTCTGTATGGTCAAAAGTATTTTTCCATAAGTGAAAGTCTTTGTAAAATACAATCGTATATTTTATATTAAAAATACATTATAATATATATTTTATATTGTAAAAAGTGTAACTGGGAGGAGAGAAAAGAAAAGAAACCACAACATTTTCTTCATGGCAAACTTGAGTCAAGCGTGGTTCATGAAGAGGAAGATTTAGAAAGAACCTTCAGAACAACTGTAATGGCTGGCCACACACTTATCCTTTAGGATTGGAGTTCATTATCATTTGACTGTGTAGCCTCCATATCAATGCCATATTGCAGCTAAACACTAGCGGAAGCTTTGAAATTTTCTATGTTCTATTTAAAAGTCAGCTTTGAAAAATTACCTTTATTCCCATAAAAACATTTTATCTGAAAACTTCTAACTTTTCCTCCTGGGATACTGTAATTAAAAAATGCACATGGGGTTGAGCACAGCCATTGATGTAAAGGGCATAACTGTGCAACGTGCAGGAAGGGTTGTACCCAGTGCATTCCTAAGGACAGCCCCATGCACTCAGATCATGTCTTTCAGGAAGAGAGAGAGAGGAGACCATAGAGGAGAGATGTAGGGCTGAACTGAATATTTCGTCCACAAAGGCTTTCACTAAATTAATCCTCTTATACAAGAGAAAGCCAACTGAAAGACTAGCGCTCCCGACCACTGCAATAGCACAGGTAAAATAGTTAATCTAGTGAGCACTACTAGGCTGTGAGTTGAAAGGCAGTCTTGTCAGTCTCATCACACTCTTTTTGAAGGACCCACCTCTCAACCAGGTTTCTTGCTCAGAGTAACTTGCAGGAGTAGGGCAACAGACAAGAAAGCACAGTAGCCCAAATGGTGTTAAAGAATGGCCAGGAGGGAATCTGTTTGACACTGCCTCTCCAAAGCTGCAGAAGCTAGAAAGACACAACCAATGTCACCATGTGCTGGAGTGGAAAAGAAATAACAGCTCTAAGGAAGACAAAGTCTTGCAAGACATTTGATCTATAGTTATAGATTAAGGAGAAGCAATAATTTCAGGTTTTAAAAATCAAGGTTCTAAAGGTGGATGATGTAAAAGTCCAGGAAAACAACTAAACTAAAGGAGTGACTGTCCTTCTGCATGGCTTCTGCATTCTTAGCTTTGTGGTGGCTCAAATTTAAGAAATGGGAAAAGATGGGCGTATTTTGTTTGAAAGTGGGCAATGAAAGCGAAAGGCAGGAGGACGAGGCAGGAGATGCACAGTAGCTCTATGAATCATTAGCACAATAATGACTTCTACATTTCTGTTTCTGGAGGAGGTGGCCCAGAGGTGAAGTGTAGAAAAAGCGAGGAAGGAGATCGAAGTCAACACCTGAAAGAGCTCTTTGAAAATCAATTGGGGAGCATAAGAAGGAGTTTCCAGGAGGCTTGTTAAAAGACTGATTACAGAGCTGGGAGAGAGTCACAAGAAGATGGAGAGAAGACAAGAAATGAGAGGATAGGTTTGCAGGAAGATGCTCTATTGCTGAAGAGAAGAGATAGAAAGAATAAAGTTGGGAAGAGCAGTTGAAAAGAAGTAGGACTCAAGCTAAGGAAATGGGGGTGGTAAAGGTCTGAAAATACTTCCCAGACTTACTCACAGGGTATTTGTGCAATTGATGAAGTGCAAGTCCCTTTATATCCCCACCTCAGCACCTCCCAGACAGCCTAGGTTTTCTCCCCTCTGCTGGGGTGATAACCACTTGATAACCAGCTGCTGGGTGCCCTAGTCCCTCTTATTCCCACTTCAGCTGCTCCTGGTCCCACTCACTCTCCCGCACTGGCACTAGCACTTACCCAGCCCTGCATTAAGCTGGAGTAGAACTAACCCAACGAAGCAAATAGTTTTCCACCAGCTTAGTGTACTGTTAAGCAATACTTTAAATAGCGAAGAAAATACACGGGATGACATATGGAGACATTTTCCCACAGAAGCACTAAAGGGAGTTTAGCACAGTGCTTAGTTTCACGACATATGAGTATCTTTGATGTCTATAGCCCCACCTTTACTACCGCTTGCAGTCTCAGAATACCAGATGGACAGCAGGATGGATTTACAGAGGCCAGTGTCTACTCTAAGAAACAAACTAAAAAGGCTACAACGTTTAAAAAAAACCAGGAGATCCATGTAGAAGCATGATTTTTTTTGCACACACTAAAAGCTACATGAATTGGAATTACAATTCTCACCACACTGTGAAACACCTTATGTATTTAACTGAAATTGCAAATACACTACCCAGATGTATTTGGCCATAGCCATAACACCACAGAACAAAAACGTGGAGATAAAATGTGAGAAGATAGCCCTCTCCCAAGCCAGGTGTGGAAGGACTATGCCAGTGAAGAACCAGATAAAATTAACACTGTATTGCAAAAGACAGCAACAAGAGGCAACATCTTGGTGCCATAGGTCTGCCTGGCAGTCCGTGCATTTAGCTGCTGTGGAATCTGTTAGGCTTCGTACAACATGCTAATGTATGGGGTTTTTAACCCAAACTTTTAAAATCTTAGAAAATGCTTTGTATAGACAGTAAAAAATGGTGTTTGCTCATACATACATAAATTCAGATTGAGGGTGTAGAGCTATGTATTATAAATATTATTAGGTTTTATGGGGGTATAATAGAATGTTAATAGTGAAAACTAGTAATACTATTAACATGTTACGTAGTTATTTCTCAAAAAAAAGAATGAAAGGAATATCAAGATGAAAGTGTATGTGTGGAGACAGCTACAGGCTGCAGTGTTACATTTATATACAGAAAATGGCCGAGATACTCAGGGAGCCCATTTGCAGAGATTCTATGTGGAGGAAGGAATAAAAGCCAAGTGTTTCACTCTCTTGGGTGTGTTTCCGTGTTTGCTCACGGAGCAATCACTGACTTCAGTCGAGTCTGGCTTACTGTTCAGCCTTGCCTTGGCGCTTACTGTCAGCACACGCATTTTCAAGCCTTTGAGATATTGTCTGTTCATCACAAGCATGGTAGGATACACTCTCAAGCACGGTAGGATACACTCTCAAGCACAAAAGGCCATGGTATATGTGTATCTAGCAGAAGGAGCTGTCTATTTGGACAATGAGGTGACACTTGTCACTCAGCTTTCTGATGAGCATTTGGAAAGGGCAAGCTGCCAGGTACACACACCAAGGGCAGATCTGTCTTACTGTGCCCAGGATGGGAGGGCATGGACATAATGTGGTGCCACAGACCTGATTTGTTCAGGTTCAGAGCATTTTTGTGGAGGAGGGAGACGTGGGAGCTCTGGTCTCCCCAGGTTGCACATCCTGTGCACCTGCAGCACATGGGAGTCCTGCCTTCCTCAGTGCAGGCAACACAAGGTGTACGGTCAACAGAGAGAAAGGTCCACAAAATCTGTGTGTTTGGAAAGACAGCAGCCAGAGTGAAGTTGAGCAAGAGCTGACTGCAGAGTCAGGGAGGAAAGCAGAGAGCAGAGATCCCTTTCAGCAGAAAATTCTGGAAGGGCAGGCCAGGGATTCTGGGCAAAGGCATTGCATGCTGCTTCTGGTCCCCCCTCGGATTCAAGAAAGCAGATGCAGTTTATTCTTTGTAAATAAACAGGATTGCACCAGAGAACTAGCATCAGTCTCACATCCAAAGGAAACACCCAAAAAGGCCTTAAATCCTGGCTCAGCTCTTGGATGAGACTATGACAATACAGCTGGTCTGGTCTCTAACACCCTGAAACGCTTGCAGGAGTACCGGTACTAACTGGCCATGCTGGACACTGTCCCACCCTGCAGGATGGAGAAACACCTGCCCTTTCTACAGTACCTGGCTCGCCCTCTGTTTTGCCAACGACCAGGCCCAACAAAAATGATACCACCAGCAGGAAGAGAATTCAATACATAGACTGTATTGTAAACAAAAACATTATGATGTGAATGACTGCAGGGGGTAAAAACAAGTCAATCAGCTGATACATAATTGATGCCACCCCCAATGATCCCACAAAAGATGTAACTCAGCCCACAACAGGTTGTACAAACAGCGAGCCGAGGTTGCCCATAGTTGGCATGAGAAACAGCCAGACCAACCAGTTAAATACATAAGAAGAAGGTGCCCACATGGCAACTCTCACCTGCTCAGCCCGCATTCACAAAGGTCTAAACAGACCAGGGCCCAGCTCCAGGTAGAGTCAGGAGGTCTGCCCTGAACCAGGAAGCTCTGTGGAGTGCACTCCACAGACAGACACTCCTGACTCCCTGCAAGTGGTCCCAGCTTTTATCCCCAAGCCGACACCTGACCATTGTCAACTCAATGCAGGACCCCTGGGGCTCATTTCCCTTATGTCTCTCCCTGCAGGGCCAGCTGCACCCTGGGGGGAAGCTATAAGGCAAATTCACCACCTCTTTATGAAGGGCTGTGGGAATCACCCATATGTCAACCTTAATTCGGGGCTCGGGGTTCAAACCCCAGTATTTCACCCTCCCTGGGAAAGGGAGCACCAGGGGTCCCAGGGGCTGAGATGGGGAGTTTAGGGTAGGCCACAGTGAACTACTCATCTCTCATGTAGACATTGTACCACTCATCTTGGACAGCTTTAGTATCACTAATATTTGGGCAGAACCAGAGCTGTATTGCTGGGTGAAAGGAAAGAAAGGGTTTGCAATATGATAAATCTGTTTTGAAAAACGTCACCTGAGAGAGAGAGAGGTCGGAGCTCAGGTCTTATCCTGCAGGGATGCAAGCAATCCTTAACAACTTCTCCAAGGGTCAGGTTTTGTCCTTTGATTAAGGCAAACAGGATTTTGCCATCTCATCTTTTTTGCCACCTCATCTTTCTGTAAAGCAAAGCAAATTAATTAAGTTCACATCTCTTCTGGCCTTACCAGAGGTGTAAGTTACTAAATGCAAAGCAATACCCAGTAGCAGCTAAGGGCAGGAAAGGCAAAAGCCCCACTTTAGAACCAAACCTCAGATGGAAAGTACCTGGGCAAAATACAATCACTCATGCTTATCCACTCTTGTTGGCATGCTGAACTCTTTGGAAAAATTATGTAGGATCTTTCTCATGAATGACAACAGCTGATTTCACATCTTACCCCAAACGACTGCTAAAGATCCTGAGGAATTTCTTAAGTAGCCACATATGTTGAACTGTTACTTATCCTAATGAAAAAAAGATAGTCACTTAACAGAAAGATATCCAGAGATGATTTCATGCTATGGGTTATACAATATGTACCCCCCCCCGAAAAGAGACAACCTTAATTTATACAAGCACAGATTTTTCATCTGAAAATGCTAAATGGAATTGTTTTCCACCATTGAAAGGAAATCCTGGCTCCACTGAAGTCAGTGACGAAACTCCTATTGACTTCTAATGAATCACAACTTAAACCTTTTCCTTTAAGAACATGCCGACTGATTTTTAAATTTTCTTAAAAGAAAAATGTGCTTGTATTTAAAAGTCTTGATGCCAAGTTTTTTTTCCTGGAGTGAATTACTTCAGCCTTGATATAAATTTATCAAAACAGGTTTAAAAAATGTGAAGATGAACACACCCTTAAAGAGTAACTCTGCTGTCCTCCTCTACTCAGGTCCATACAAAAGAATTTTGCACAGACAATAATGTGGATAAAGGAGAAAAGATAAAACAATCCAAATAATATCCAACCTTTGGGATGCAGTCTGCAGTTTAGAAATAGGCAACATATTGTAGTCCTAAGTATTTAGTAGTAAGAGTACTCATTTCCCCAACTTCAATTTTATTGAGATGGCCAGTACTCAGGAAATAAAATTAATCTATTTTAATTATTTTGCATAAAGTTAAATTAATTCATTACACACACTTAATCCGAATTTTAAAAAGATAACTTTTCCATTTCATGTGATGTCTTGTATAATATGAGAAACTTGACAGGCTAAAGGTCAACCTATCACAGTGTCCTGTCTTTGGAATTTTTTTTGGAACATTTGTTTAAGGACCAAGTATATAGCCACTGCAAGTATAGAAGTATTAGGTCAACATTTGCTGAAATGCAGTAGGTACAGAGTTCATTAAAAGATTTTATTCTTTCTACAAATTCACTTGAGATTTTCTAAATCTGTTCTGTTTCTGACAATATCGTCTCACAGAGGTGCATGAACTAACAGTTTGGTATTGAAAGTTCTGCTTAAATAAAATGCTTGCACTCTTCCCACTGTAATCTTGATTTATTTCTAGTAGTACTAATCACAAAAAATTTCTTTTATACTTTCATATTTAAGTAGGGAAACAGCTGGTAACTTTTGACTCCATCTGAAAATTAACCAAGCTCCTAAACTCAAAATAATACCCAAACTAAACAAGTTATGCATTTTTCCCAGGTGCATTAGTCTAGCTCATCACTCATTGCATTGATAGCATGACATGATGATGATACAATTTTATTATATTAGTCACAGTGATACCAAAGCAAAAAAAAAAAAAAAAAGGAGAGGACTTGATGCTGCAGGATGTTGTAGAAACTATTTCTCTACTTTCTGATTATGATTAAATCTTGGTGTGCTTTGAAATCCCTAATGTGTAATGCAAACCAGGATTTGGGGTGTTAGGAATGCATCCCCACCCGTCTTCCAAAATGCTCTGTAAAATATCATCTGCAGACCCCAAATCCTTGAGTGGAAGGGGGAAGGAAGGAGAGGGAGGCAGGGAGCAGGAGAGGGAGGTGGGGGGAGAGAGAGAAGAGATTAGAAGCACTTTTCGCCTCTTGGTCCCGTCAGTGTGCTCAAAGCAGAGAACCATGCTTCAAATCCAGTGTTATCATTAGGCCCGATTCAAAGGAAGTGAAATAGTCTACTGAGAAAACAGTGGAAAAAGAAAAGGTCCTGAAGAAGTAAGTGCTGCATGTTGAAACGTATGCATGTCACACCCCATTTGTCTTTCATATTGAAGAATAAAGCAGGCTGTCCCGCAGCAGTTATTATACACCATATTCTTTATTTTAAAAATGCAAGAAATTTGGCACAAAGAACAAAAAATCAACTGATGAAAAGCATTTATGTCATGGTTTAAATTAAGACCTTTGTAATGCAAGAATTACATCAGCGGTGGGCTTAGCTTAATGAAAATAAGACAGTGTTTTTAAAGACCATGAACGAACAAATCCTCTCTGCTTTCTGAAAGAGAGAAAAGGCAGATATAGATAAATGGATAATTTAAACTGAAATCAGAGCAAATCACAGTTTGCTACCTTTCGGAATTACTGAACTTTTTATTCCACTGACAATTCTGGGTCAACGAAGTCAAGCAAGAAGTTATTTTATATTCACATGTGGATTTTAAACAATTTCAGGAATATTAGGTATTACAAAGACTCTTCAATATTCTCATTGCTTGAACTCCTGGTTAAGATTAATAGACATTTTAGATTTTCCTCTCTTTTGATGTGTTTTTGGGTTTACATCCACCTAACAAGAACAAAAACTTCAACTTTTCTACCTTATCAGCTTTTTAAAATGTTTATTAGCATACTATTTTGATATGAGGATGATTAAGTATTTAATAAAAAATCATTTTGAATGAGAGGAAATGAATTAATACGAGCCATTTGTGTCTACTACCGATGATATAGTAATGACTGAATTAATGTGAAAATATACAAGTGGAGGTAGCAAAAGGGGAGTCTCTTCTCTTTGATATGTATTGTTTGATATAAACTTTTGTCATCTAGTCTTTTTTCATTTTTTTATCTGCTGAGTGTTTTATGAGAATGTAAGCAATAATTTTGTGATGAGAAAGGAACATGGTAAAGCAAGATAAAACCGTGGTTTCTAGTGGAGATGAGTAGAGAGTTCAAAATCTAGACAGAAAACTTTCTACTGTAGTACGGTGAGTAAAATTATATAATATTTTAATATTTATTTACTGCATTTATGTGACAGAAAACTGCAGAGTGATTTGATTGACTCCATGTTTTGCTATTATGGATAACAAATGCAACTGGTTTAGTCACAAAAAATTATACGTATTTGGGGGAGGTAATGTATATATGTACATATATATATATAGGTGTTATTTACTTTATATAAAACAACATAGACAACCAACAAAAGTTAATTTTAATTATAAAAATTAACTTATCAATTTAATTATATCAATTTAATCAAATAATTATCTCTTCCAGGGGAATAGAAAAAAACAGTATTTTGTATTACTGTGTTTCTTCTGTGAACTAATAATTAATTGATCATTCACATGCTGCAAAATGAGGTTATCTTAAATATTGGGGGGTGTAAATAAAGGAGGTGGGCAAGCACAGCACAGAATGGACACCAATATTTATGTTTTGTATGCATATTTTATAAATATATTGTTTCTGAACAAAATTATCAAGCTACTGCAAATATGTGATATGATGATGTATATCAGCACTTTGCTAGTCAACCTGGTTTAAAGGTTCTCTGAATTAGTTATGGAGAATAACTTATTTCTGATCTGAGTAAAGCTAGCTATCCAAATTCTGAAAGATCCTTCCTCTTAACAATATTCCGTGATGTGTCCATTGGGATTTCACAGAGGATAGCCAGTTCTGTGATAAAACAAACCTTGTCTTCTGTGTCTACAAGTACTCTCGGCAGTGAAAGGATGCAGCAGAGGTTTTATCAAAAAAAAAAAAGAAGATATTATGTCAGTGTTTTAGAAAATAATTATTAGCTTTCACTTTCAGAGGACTTCTGGCATCTGTTTCATTTTGAACAAGTAGAGAAAACAAATTACTTTCGTTTCCCGGTTCCTTTCAGGTGTGGGAATGAAAGGGTGAAGGGAAGAGATTTGGAAAGAAGGAGCCTGATTCTGTGCCCAGAGCAGGTCAGCAACTATGGCTGCTGCTAATGAGACCTGCTTGAAAGCAGCACCTGGAGGACTAGGCCTGATGCTGAAGGTGATCTGATGTGCAAGAAGGAGTAGAGATAAGGGAGTTGGATTTGCTGCTCTTTTTTTTTCACACAGACAAGTTTCTTAGCAATCAAATTCAACCTTTCCTCTCACAATTGGTGTCTCTTGGGAATGACTCAGAAGGCTATTAGGAGTCTGTCCAGTCCTTGAAAAACAGCAGTTTTTATACAGTTTTTACCAAGAAATACATCCCTCTCACTATGTATTGTTTTCAAGGAATTTAGGTAGGAGCTAAACAACAAAAAAATTTCCAGCTGCCTAAATGGAAAATAAATGGCTTCCAAGAATTCTCTGCCCCCTTGATTTCCGTTGTGTCACATAGATATCTTGTGCTTGCACCATCTCTAACATCCGGAGTTGCCAGGAAACAAAGGAGGTTAGTACCTACTTTCCTAAAAAGAGGAAAATATGCCAGACTTCCTTAATACATAATTCAAAAGATATCCAGGCAACAGACAAAAAGACCCTAACATCTGAACCACTCTGCCTTTTACCGATCACCCTGAACAAAGGCTGATGCCAGGATCTGGGTGCTCTGATGGGGAGGCAGCTGTGTGCTGTGGGGGCAGGCACGAGATGCTGGGGATGAAGGCAGAGAAGAAATCTCCATCCAGGATTTCTTCGCCTGTTGTGCCAAATAGTGTCTGCACACTGCCCTGCTGTTATGACACTATACTTCTTGAAAATGCAATAAGCAGATCAGGCTTACTGGGATAACTGTTACTTCTGTTTTGCCAGAGGACTTAACAGGGGCTGCTAATAAACAGATAAAATTTCTTTTCACCCTGTCACTGGTAGGTGAGTTTCAGTAGGAGTCTGCTCTCCTGCCCTGGTGAAGTTTCTGCGCTTTCAAAACACTTCCCCAGGCAGAAGGGGCACCAACATGAAAAGGGTTTGTGACAGGGGACTTTATCTTGTGGGCAAGGTTCTGACAGCTGAGATTGCCAGGCAGGATCCTGAGTGAGATGTTTCATGCTGTTGTTTACAAAACAGATATTTCTCCTGGTGTACTAAGTCAAAATAGCAGGTCTTAAAATGTGGTCAGGGGGGCACAATTTCTGAAGAGCTGGCTACACACCTGGTACTAAACTCCTTCCTTCTGCTAACTGCTAAATTGCATTAGACGTAGAGAAAAACCCATTAAAGATTTTCCTTACATTAGTTCTCTTACTATTAATTTTCATGTCAGCAAAGGTTCTCATTACTGCAAATATGTTATGCAACTGTGGGCTGCACGGCTAGATCTGCATCACAACTGCAATCTATTAAGGTATGAGCCACATCATGAAAATATTAGAGAATGTCTGTGTTAAAAAATTACTATCTCCTGTTTAAAGCAGATTTAAATTAATAAGGATCCTCAGCTTAAAGTGTTTTGGGACAACAAGCCATCCCTAAGAAGCTTGATGTGGAGCTAATGTTTGCGAGGCCTGATCTTTGCAAATGCGTGCACTCGTAAAGAGCTTCTTCCATGACAGAAGCCATCCAGAGTTTCAGAGCTCGTGCTGCCAGAGGACATGCATACGTGCCTGCAGTGTGGCCGCCCCGGCAGCCCTACAAGTCTGACAGACTGCTCTTTGGTACGAGGCAGGGGAAGAATCTCACCACCAAAGGTTATTCGAACACATCCATTTTTTTCTAGAATACAGTAAAAGATGCTACAGCTTTCGACTTCAAAGTTTTGAAGATTATTTGCGGTTAATCCGTTGCTGTTACAAGCTATAACAAGAACTCTGCCCATGCTGTAAAAACCCACTAATAAGTACTATCTTGACTCTAGAGCGTGACAGCCGCCCACTTTGGGAATGAACGATCGGCGTCTACCTTCCCCAGCTGGATGATCAAATTCCAATAAATGATAATTAGCAAACTAAAACTTAAATAGTCTTCCTGCTTGCTTGAAAGCAAAAAAATGGTTATAGAAGCATTTTTCTGATGTTAAATTACATTTTATTACATCATAGATGTGTGAATTTTTTTCTATAAAAAAAGTCAAACTTCACCCTCCTTGGCATTTAAAGCTGAGCTTCATACACAGACATGTATTTATACAGAGGTGAATTTTTGCTCTTTCAGCTCCAGCAATTTCAGTCTTTTCATTTGTAATTGTCCTGATGCATTCAAAAAAACTGCTTCCATTTATTTTAATCATCTCGGATTGTGACTCTTTAATTGGAAACTGGAGTACCTGGGATAATTCAAAAGTACTTTCTGAAAGGAATGTTCTTTTATATGGAATTTTGTAACACTACTATTGTAACTTATTACAAATTGGTGGTGTTAGACCACCATAACAGAGGCTACTACTTCCCTGCTCTGCCCTTCTGAAATGTTTACTTTACAAAAAAAAAAAAAAAAAAAAAAAATCTAATTACACCTCACAATCAGTCGCATTGAATAAATAAGTGTTCGTTTCCGTGGGTTGCTAACATGAATACTGAGACACAGATGGGTTAAATGAATTGTTAAAAGCCACACAGTAGCTGCATTTTTATTATAAGGGTTAGCTAGAAGGGTAGCTTCACTGATTTAAAATATGAACAAAGGAAAGAGAATCCATATGAAAAACAAATGAAAAAAATGCACCCTCTGTGGACAAATTTCTGGTGAAAAGGGTATGCACAGTGATCAAAGCAAAGTTTAAAGAATGAGCGTCTGGAAAAAAAAAAAAAAACTTTAAAAGATGTTTTAGTTATAATAATGCCGTTATCCAAATGTCAGTGAATTTGATCAAAGCTGATCTACAGAGCTCAGGTTTAGCATTAGGTGAGTCATTTTCTTTTATTAGTGATGCTTTTTCATTCAAATAGGTAAAAAGGTGAGAGTTTGGATATGTTGAAGGTTTCATTGGCTTACAGTAGGGACAGACAAATGAGGCCCACCTAGTTTTACAATCTGGCCCACAGCTACTTTGTTTTTAATAAAATGCAGCATATTGAAAGGGCATGTCTCAACATGTCTTGACCCATACAAACTGGATCAAGATGGAGAGCCCCATATTGAAACCAGTCCACTCCCAAGACAGGGCGTATTGTCCCTAGGGGGCGGGAAGGGTCCCTGCCTCACCCCAGGACAGAAACCAGCCATCCTTGCTGCTATTAGCAGTGCACCCACCCATCTCCTGGCTGCTTTGGAGTGGATATATATTCAGGTTCCAGTACAGGGAGTCCTGGGAATTCATTCAGCCATCTTGACTAACCTTTGTACTACCACAGACAAACTGTCTAGATTACCAGCAAGTGCAGTGTGAAAAACAAAGCACCACTAAGTCTTCTGGGGTGGTTTACAAAGCCCATCCTATTTCGGGGAAGAGATCTTCTCCCCACCAGTGCTCCAGCCCACACCTGTATGAGAACTGTCCCTGGGGCTCCCCAAGGAGAGTCAATAATGCACTGGCCAAACCCCCCGTTTCTCCTCTCAAGGTCCCTAAACAGCATCCATCATTGCTGTGAAGGGCATTTCAGGGCACCTCTGCTGCTGCCGGGCAGATGAAACTAGGTTTGTAAATAAACTGCCTTTCTAACCCTCTTTATTGTGTCTGAGACACTATAATGTGCTTGGGGATGCTTAGATGTCAAACTGTGTGATGGTAGGATGGGGGTTTCTTGAGCATCACTGGGAGATTGTCTACTACAATGCAGCCCTGATCCTCCATTGATCTTGATGCTATTAGAAAGAACAGCATTAATAACAGTGTTAAAATTGAGAGCTCGGGGAGCTGCTACTTTTCACAGCTTGCGACTGAAGCTTTGCAAGTGCACTTTACAGGGCGTTCTCTCATCTGCAATTTCCTGTTGCTGAAACCTGAAGAATTTCAGTCAAACCAGATTTCTGCCTGCAAGTGGCTGTGGGGCAAAGGCCATCGAGCAGGGAAGCTCCCGTGCCATTCCCTCACCTGAATCAGGACTTCACAGCGGGGCTTTTAGGGAAATTAACATGTTGCACCCCAGAGTTTAGGGAGACAAACAACTAACTGCAGGACAACACAGCATCAACATCATTCAGCTGCTCCATGTGACAAATGTCCACATACACTGCCTTCCCTAGCAGTACCTTGAAGCAAAAGCCAGGTATCTCATAGCTTGTGGGAGAGGGGAAGTGAATTTGCGTTTATGAGGGGGTTAAAGAATACATAAGAGCAGTTTCTTGGCAGTAGCTGAGATTGCTGAACTTTCACACCCCCTGTTTTCCCTGCAGTAACTTGTTCATCTGCCCATATCCTCACTTCCCTGTTGGAAAACCCTGTTGAAGCAAACAAACAAATGCTGTAGGGCTAGACTTGGGCAAAGGCAGCGAGATCCTCACTTACAGCCCTCGCTCCTGCGTGTTGCTGCATCCCAGCTCATTCAGGCTTGCTGTGATCTTAAGGAACTGAGCCTGTTGTGCCTCTGGGAAACGACATGACCATGCAGCTGCATCACACTCTAATTTTTCATTTAAAATTTTGTGTGTCTACAGTTTGGGTTTTGTTTCAATTGGGCAAATGAGACTAAGAAACACATGAGCTTCCCACAACTGAACTACAGGAAAACTGTTAGATAGTTTTTCATTTTTTTAATGGGAGTTTGAAAATATGAATCATGACAAAAATATGGTTGTATCTTGGCAAAAACGTGACATGTGATGGTATGAGCTGCCACATGCCTCTTAATGCAGCATTAATTTCAAGACCCACTTCGCCGTAAAATAAAATTAGTGGATAATGGACACATGACAAAGATGGGGAGGATCTGATCTGTTCACCCAGATTTGTTCTGTCATCTGTGTAACTAAAATCCCCTCAAAGTCTTCCTTTTTTTCCTAGCATTTCTCTGTTACAGTCCATGCCCATGCATCTCCAGGATGGGATCTGGCTGTCATTTCTGCTGTGGAGAGGGAAAAGGAGGCCATAACATGGAAATAAGAGGCAGAATCATGGGGTTCTTGTGTGGTTAAATGATTCATCCCAGCAGAACCAGCTCCTGGACTAAATCAGGGCTGGGTTTATGTTGTACCCCAGACAGGCGGCCTTGAAAGGGTTCTGAAGGCCAGGGGGCCCTGCAGGCAGGTGCTCTGCATTTGCATCACCCTCCAGGCAGCCTGAGCACACCTGGGGCTGGAGCTGCTCACAAATCCCATCTGCCATTTCAGATGGGCCTCAGGGTCTTCTAGAAGGGCCCCTGAGGATTAGCCTTCCCGCCACCCTCCTCACCAGCCCAGTACCAGGCAGACAGGGCAGCACACAGCCAGCACAGCACAAGGAGCCACAAGGCTGTGCTGGAAGTAATAATTAAGAATTAATTAGGGCAGTCTACAGAACTGGCTTTAAGGGCACTCCAGCAAGCAGTTTGTGACCGTAGGTGGGGCTGAGCTGCTCTCTTGCAGGAGCTATGGTCCTTTTCTGGCTGACACACTGAGTGCTGAGCATTGTTGCCCGGCTTAGCCTGGTGGGACCCATGAGACCCCGAGAGGAGAGAGTGCCTCTGCGACCTGGGAGCATTCACTGTGCTTGCTAACTGCAAGCCCCAGATTAACATAATCCATCTGTCTGCCTGTGTTTATCAAGCCAAAGAATTCACAAGGTTAAAATAAAAGGACCATGATACAGCACCGAAAGCACGTAACTTGTGCGAACGACACCGAGCCTGTAGCAGTTGTGCCTGTTTCACTAGAAAGGGGCTTGAGCAGAGGCTCAAGCACAAGCTCTCCATGTGTACTCGGCGTGGCACATGGAACCCAGGCTGCTTTGAACGCAGGCAAACTTGCATTAACACGATAGGAAGGAGCAGCTACATTCTAGCGCACCAGTGATCCGTGCAAAATGGGTCACCGGGAGATTTAGAAACTGTACCTTTCAATCCCAGCCAAAGAGATACATCAAGGCATGCTGACGTGAAGCACGACTGACACACCTTGAGGCATCTTCAGTGCACTGAGTGGTAGTGACGCCAAAGGATGTCAGCTGGCATTATCAGAGACAATCCCTCGTAAATAATCTCTGAGGAAAAAAGAAATAAAAGTTTTACTTCCTTTTACGCTTGAAAAAAGAAAATCAGTCAATCAATCAATCTCCTTCCCCTAGGTGAACGAATGGGTCTCCAAAACGCCCTAGTGTGTAGGAAAGCCCTCAGAAGCTGCCGCACGGGAGGCGCAGGTCAGGGCACTGCCCGCGGAGCGGGGCTCGCAGCAGTGCCTGCGGCGGGGCACCG
>NW_008589878.1:0-1687 GCF_000691845.1 Merops nubicus
GTCATTAACTGCATTCTCTTTACACTGAGCTTGACCTGGGAGTATTTTCCTTGGGAGAATGTGGCTCAGTCTCAGCTGTGAAAGTGAGAACTGCCAGCCTGTCCAGTTTTAGGCAGCAAAGCTGACAGGTCTCTTTTCTGTGTCCTTCAGCTGCTACTGCTCTCACGTAACAATATGGCTTTTTTTCCTCCCTAGCCCGATGGAATGCAGTAGTGCCATCTGTGCAGGTGAGCACAAAGGCATGAAGGTGGCTCCTTAAATGATATAAGAAAGAAAAATAGCCAGTTTTGCAACAAGTGTCTCATCACTCCCTGTGTAAACCCACTATGGAGGACTCAAACCCAAAGACCTCCCAAGCGTCTTTGATTGCACAGGCGGATGAGGACTCAGCACTGAACATATTGAATAAGTCCATGGCTGCCAGTGCGTTACAGGAACTTGGAGAGGAGTTGCAGCTCTTTGCTAGATATGAGGTAGGTTTCCTTCAGGAACTTGTTAACTTGCTAACCTGTAGCTGGAAAGAACTCACTGAGGGGGCTGGTTACCGTAACGGCGTCAGAAGTCACTAGCATACAAAAGTGTGAGATCCAGGAGAAGCCAAGCCTGAGACGAGGTTAAAAGTGGTGCTGTGGGGTCCAGAGTGTGAAGTCACTGCCACCAGAGAAGAATGATACAAGAAAAGCTTTGCTCTACCAGCCTGCACTACAAAGGAAAAATGAAAACCTGAGGCAGCATCAACCATGTCTCTAGGAAGTGAAGGTAAGGTCACACCATGTAAATGTGCTGTGTTGTAATGTTTGGCTGCAAAAGAGAAAAAAGCACTTTCTGTTAAGACTATACTCTCTGTTGGCTGGGTAGGCCAACGTGCTCCACTGTATAGCTTGTTATACTGCAGTTCTCTGCGAAGCATTGTTTTAGGACATGATGAAATAGCTTTGCAGCTGAAGCAAGAGGTACAAACACTTAGAAGAACAAAGCCAGTGAAACTGGGCAATGTTTCAAACCATTTATCAAAGCATTTTTACTCTCCTCTCTCAAGGTGAGTGATAGTCATAACATATTGCACCAGTAAAAATAATTTGCATCCAGAGCATTTCATTCAGAAAGTGTCAGTTAAGCCTCAGTGCAGAGCCATTGGCTGGGGTCAAGCCTGCTCTAGCTCTCCAGGTGCTACTGCAGTCTTCCTCTTTAGAAGAAAAGAAGAAGAATCTTTGGGTTTGTGTTTTTATGTTTCTGAAAGCAGACTCGCCCTTGCATGTATGACCATAAGAATTGCACTCTGCTTTCTTCCTTTCTTCCTGTCTAGATCCTGTTGTGCAAAATGATGCTGACCAGTCACCCATCAGCTTCTTACTCTCATCCAGCATTTGTGAGTAAAGAGCTAAGAGTAGCAGGTGGTTGGCTTGGCTCTATGGCTGGTGCTTAGCAGAGGTGGCTGGAATTGTGCAGTACCTGGACAGCTGTTCTGAATGCCTGAAGTATGGATTAGCATGAGAAGGGAGGAATTGTTAAGCGATAACCCTCCTTGCTTTCTGGCTACAATCTGTTTTTAAATACCCAGTCCTTTTCTGATTATCTCTGATCATCTGCCAGCAAGATTTTCTACATAGCCACTGCAGGTCCATTACTCTTCATTAGCAGAATACACAGTGAATAACTGCTCTGGGATATTATTTTAAGCCTTTCC
>NW_008589878.1:1718-7907 GCF_000691845.1 Merops nubicus
TCCCTACTGGAAATGTCTGACCACATACATTTGAGTTAATAAATTTTGCTCTGAATGGGAGCACTTACACGCTAACTGAAAGCTTCCTCACAAAGCATTATACCAGTTCTGACTAAAACATGGACAAATTTGATGATCTGAAGGGAAGAACTGCTTAGTCTGCACCTCTTTTTGAATTTCTTTCAGAACAGTGATGGGGCTGGGGGGGTAGGGGGGGAAGACATGTGTGCCTTTTCTTTCTGATCCTGGCATGAAGTCGGTCAGGTGCCACCAGGACTGCAGAACCGAAATCCCTTGGCTGGTGAAGGTTAAAAGTGCTGCAGAGACTTGCAGCATCCTAGCATGGAGGAACAGCTCCATAAATAAATATACAGGCACTGAAGGGAATGATACCCTCCTCTGTGGTTGTCTGAAAACGTGACATCCAGTTTCTTCTGCTTCTAACAATGTGACAGCACTTCTGAAATGCTTTGCTTTAGAGCTGCCTGCTCTTGGTGTCTCTGAGCTATTAAGTTTGCAAGAGCATTAATTTGCTCTATAACTTTTGTGTTCACAGGCAGCCTCTTCATTCTTCTGTCTCAGTGATCTCAAGATCATGCAACACTTCCCTTCAGCACTCCACCAGTGGATCTGCCAGTGAGGGCACTGTATAGTCAGGCTGCTGCTGGAGTTTTCTTAGTCACAGATGAATGTCTAAAGGGCCAAGACAACCAGCTTCCACCAAACTATTCCTACCTTTTCCTGTCTCTTGGGAGCTCCCATCTGCTTGGTCTGCCATCACAGGTTTCTTTATCATTTGGTGAAGGGGAATGCTCAGCAGCAGGTCATGCATTTCTGTGACTGCAATTCTAACCCGCCGAGTTCTTGGTTTTGACTAACTTGCTTTTCAATTTCTTTGTAGTGAAACAGTAAATCAAGGGAAGGTGAGCTTCCCTGCATTAATTTTAACAGTTACTTGGCCCATTCTCTAGCAGTCTCTGTCTGTAACCGTTTTTTATAATATCATTTTGACTCTGACATCAAGTAACCTGATTTCTTGATAATAACCATTGCAACAGAAGATGTTCAGACTGAAGAGAGATCACATGCTGACCACATGCTTGGGCATCCTCACCTTTTTAGAAAGTCAAGTGAGGATGACAGAATCTCAGGGTTAAGAAACTTATTCATCCACACTCCTACAGGCCTTCCGAAATCATCCACAAATGCTGCAAATGTGAACTAAGTAAAGTAGCTGCAAACATGGATTTGTTGCAGAAATGCACTCTAAAGGAACTGTGCCCCTGCTGCTCAGAGTGATTCATGGCTTAATTTTCCAGCTACTTCTCCATATTGCTGCTGAGAATAATCAGAGTCTGCATTACCTGCATCCTTTTTCAGCAGGGATCCTGGGCAGTACACAAGTCATACAGTGGCTGTAACTGACGTGGGAGGTTAAGGTAGTTCATGTGAAAGTATAACCTGGAATTTATCTGAATAATCCATTTTTTTCTGGAATCCCATCTTCTTCCTAGACATACTATCCTGGTTTTCAACTGAAGGTGTGCAGAAATACATTCCTTCTTTCTCTCATTGTGTTCTTCAAGGCAAAGAATCTGTTTAAGAAGGCAATTCCCAAAGCTTCAGCACTTTGTATTCAGATGAATGAACCTTAATTTCTCTTGACAGATGCTATAGAACAGAACTGATATTAACATTAGTCTTTATTTATGCATCTAATTCTAATCTCTCATACTGTTTCTCTGGGTTGGATTTTCCAACTTTCTGGCTCAAATTCTGAAGATATTAATCAGAAGCTGCCTTACATGCAGACATGGAGAGGCTAGTACAGATTCAAACCCAAATGTAACAGTTTTTAATTCCAGAAGCAAAGTTAGAATCAACAGCAGTGTTTTCATGATGTAGCATACACATTACGGGAGACCACTTAACGAAACCAACGTGCTAGTCTGGAGAGAGTTACTGCTTTGGAAATTCCTACAGTTCTAAGTGAAATTAACATTTCACTGCTCACGAAAAAGAAGCATGTATTTTTAGTTACTGCAATGCAAGATAAGAATTATTTCAACAGAGACATTTCCAGGGATTGATGGTGAAAATATTTTCTGATTGTGATTAATCTGCAGATACACTTTCCAATAGTTGTGGAAAAACTCTTGAATATCTTTTGTAAAAGAAAACATGGTCCATGAAGACCATTTTGAATTTTAATAATTCGCTGTGATCTCTAGCTTGTTTCCTTACCAGGGCCTGAAAGAGCATTTGCCATAAGATATTGTGGCCAGAATCAGGCCTTTGTACTTCTTCATACTGCTTATACTTAAGCCTTCTATTTTTACATAGTACACGATAGCCTTAACACCCTGGGGGCTCTACTGGCCACTTATTTATGTATGGTAGCTTCCAAATACATTGGCCATCTTCCGAGTACCAGCTATAGAGCTAAAATAGTATCAGGGAATGGTGTAAATAGTATTTACCCTGCCTGATCAATTCTCTGAGGAAGAAGTACTAGAATTTATAAAGCAGGCTAGGTTTAAATGAAAAAAAAAAATTTGCTGATAGCTAATTATAAGCACTAATTACTTACAAGTTCAGTTATTAAAGGCAACTGTATAATTTTGTATCTACAGCACAGTTTCTGAATTTCAGCCATTACATATCCTGCTATTTAACTGACAGTTCCTGCACACTGACAGAATGATAAACATATTCAGATTTAATAAAATCAGCGTTATGTCTTAGGTGAAAAGTCATCGTTCATAATAGCAGGTTTAGCAGCTGGTGGCTGTGTAAAACCAAGCAGCTTTCAGTATGTAGGAGTGTGTATGCCACAATGTGTTGTACACTGTACAATATAGTACACTAGCATATTATTCATCATGGAGTGAGATTTCCATTGTTGCTGCTTTATTCCTTTATGCCCACAGTCTAAAAAGATCAATGCTGCAGCAAAAACTGGAGTTTGCACTGTTTGACCAGTCTTCATGTATCACCCCCCAATAGCTATATAATCTGCTTACAAAGCCAAGAAAAAGAAAAGCAACAAAAAATCTTAACATTTGAGGCTTATACTGGAAACATCATATTTTCTGATTGTTTAAAGGAGTGCTGTTGTCTCCCCACCCATGAGACTTATCATGTCTCAGAATTACCTGTTTTAGAAAACAGTCTGAAATGTATCTGTCATTTTTTCTCCTGGATTCTGGGCTTTGATAAACCCCAGCCTGAAGTTAAGAACTGGATAGAGCTCATCCAAACACTGAGGATGCCTGTGTTCACCTGTGGTGCAACTGTTGTAGTGTCCACCATGTTAGATTTCCCAAAAGCTCTGGAGTCAGCTGATTTAATTATCTAATTTAAGACAGTATTTATACCATGAATGGTGTTGTAGGGCCTCACTATAAGGAGAATGTTTCCTTTCACAGTATCTGAGCGTGCTTGTAGGATTTGAAGACCCAGCTGGTCCATCAGGTTGGAAGTAAAAATGCTGCTCTTCATATTGCAATATGCTGTAACCAGATTCCTGTGTCAGTGCCATCAGAGTTGGCTTAGTGTTCTTGAATATTTATACTTAGCCTGGTCAGCACAAAGTTTATACTGAGCAATGATTTAAGACAGAATTGAAACAGCAACAAATATTGGCCTGAAGACAAAAATACCCCTTGGATTTCTATCAGCTGATGTTTTACATAATTAGCTTTCCTCAAAATTGACCAGCTTTTGTGCTCAGTTTTTTCCTGAGCACAAACTGCACTATGGGCTGAACGATGGCTCACCTTTCACTTAATATCCTTTCTGTTTACACAGCACACATGAGTTCTAGCAAGAGTATGAAGGGTAGTGGAAGAACTGCTGCAGGGAGAAGACTCAGACTTAAGGTGTAGATGAACAGCTTCCAACATAAAAAAGACGTCAGTCTTTTGTTTCTTATCATACTGTTTTTATATGGTACCAGAGCTATAGTCAGGTAGTCAGATTATAACAACAAAATCCAATACGTATCAGGTGGGTGGACATGCCTCAGAAAATATTCCAGAGTGAATACAATTATTTTTCTGCAGCTAAGAATCATATCTTAGTTGGGTGTCTAACAGTGAGTTTGGTTCATTTTGGTTGGTTGTTTTTCATCTAACCTCTTAATTAAAAAAAAAGTAAGAGCAGACCCAGTCTTTGGTGATCAAAATTTTGCTGAGACTAATAGTTGCCCATAGAGTTTGGCATTGAAGGAGATGACATCTATACTTGTGGGAAGATGAAAAACACCATATCCATCTTGTTTGAAGGTCACCTGGAGGTGAAGGAACATGTTCCCTCTAGGAGTCAAATGCCACCATTTTTTTTTTCAAGCAGTTCCAAACCACTACGCTATCTAAATTGCTGAGTTAGACAGAAATTATTTTGAAAATTTAATTTCCCATTTGTGAAACCAGTGCTGTGAGGATAGGATGCACTTTGGCTTGCTAGAAAATTTACACATTCAAAAGAGACAGGAGGCCACTGGGAGCCAGCCTTCTGTCTGCCTTGAAAGCATGACATGAGCTGTGGGTGTATGTTCCTCACAGACAAAATGCAGACACTCTCTTCTCCCATCACCACTTCTTAGTGCCTCAAAATGCAGCGCAATATACTGGTCATAAAAAGAGCTGATCAACTCTTTGTTCTAGGTATTGTTCAGTCATCATTATGGTTTTCCATATTAAAAATAATTGGCATAGCTTTATGGAGAAATTAGAGCTACTGACCTAATCTGGAATAGTCTACACACAACAAAGAAATTTGTTCTTAAAGAATATTTGTGCCTGGCCACCAGCAAGTATTTGCAGAATTGTTTGCTCCCTCCCTTTATTTAAATGTGTCTGCATAACTCCTTTAAGTCCTTTCCAGCTCCTTTTTCTACAGTCTCTTTAATAAGGATGGAAATTAAGACTGTAACTGTCTTCACTAGATCTTGGTTAGATGCATGTTCTAAGAAAAGTCCTTGAAGAACTACTGCTCATGGGTTTACATTTTCAACTTGACTCTAATTCTTTCACTGGGATTCATTTCTTCTCCCAGGTTTGTGTTACACCATCTTGTTAAAACAGTTGCAAAGATTTGTTTGGATAATTATCCTTCTAAACAGCTTTCTTCCTTTGGTTGGTGGGTCCCCTACTAAAGGGGCATAGATGGCTCTGTCATTAAAAGTCTATCTACAAAAAGCTGCAGGACAAACACTGATGGTCTCAATACCCTCCATGTCAATTTGGAATGCAGTTGTGAAGAACAGATCCCCATTTGTTGAAAGCATACATATAGGCCATTTCCACTGAAGTTTCATACCCACCAGAGCATATAAATTGAACAGTTGTCTCCTGTATAATGTTACCATCTGTTTATTTATCTCTGCGTAGTTCTCTGCACTTCCACATGATAGGAGCAAAGATTATAATTTATGCCTACTTACAACACAGCTTTTTTCCTTGGTGTTCCTCTTTTATTATCCTTTAGTGATTCTGGAGTACTCAAAATGTCTAGTATCAAAATTTCATACTCTGCAGAGAGCAGTAGCTAAAAAATGAGGGACACATTAACCTGCAGCTGCCTGAATTTTTAAAGAAGTCAAGTTCATTGGCAGACCATCCTGAATGAACTCTTGGGATCAGAGAAATATGCTTTATTGAAGCTCTGCACAGAAGGATTGTTCAGCTCTTGTATAAGAGGACTTTAAAAGGAGTTCAGTGCCCTTATAGCTAGTGGAAGGATCTGGCCCTTTTTTATAAAAAAAAAAAGTCTAGCCCGAAATGATTAAAAAATATTTTTAAACAATTCTTAGTTAGGATAAAAAAATGAAACCAAGTGAACTTACTTACAGTGATCAACCTCACATTATAGAAAAACATGCAAGAATACATAGAAAATAAGTGCAAGCATTAATTTTCAGGATTTCAAGTGCTTCTTGCTTTGTCCTTGTTAATAGGTGTTTATTTTTCAAAACCCAGTGGAAACTCACTAAAAACATTTTTTATTAACTATTCAGTTGCGTTATGAAAAAAATCTGAAAAGCCAGAGTATCCCAGGTACTTTGTTTATGTTTAGCTGAAATCAGGAGCCAAACTATCACAGTTGCTCTATCACCCAATGGCTCATCCCCAGCCAAGAACTGGGATCAGGTAAAGGAGAGGATGTTGCGCGGGGAGCCCCAGAATC
>NW_008589879.1:0-22677 GCF_000691845.1 Merops nubicus
TGTCAAAGGCTTTGCTCAGGTCCATGATGTCAGTGTCGTATGGAGTAACCCATCTCTGGTTTGGTTTTCTACCCTGGCTGTGCGGCCTCCCATCTTCTAGTTAAAATTAACCCTATCCTAGCCAAACCAGGACACACTGCCTCCAAATACACACATGCTTGTGTTCTGTCTGCCTATATACCAGCAAAAGAAATATTGCCCGTTTATCTGACCTTTTCCCTGATTCCCCAAACTCCTTCAACTGGTCACATGAAACTGTACTGTTCTAGCAAGCTTTAGCTTTCTCTATTATCAGTCTCAATTAATATCTATAATGGTGAATGTGAGCAATCCTTTCTCATTCACATCTGTTGCCAATCACAACCACAAAACTTCTTGGTAAAAGTTTAGCTAAGGAATATGAGTCAGAGAGATTTTCAGTATCCTCAAAGGGGCAGATGCACTTGTAGCAGAAAAGCACTGAAGTGCTTAAGTGAACAGAAATCTGGTTTACAAGCACCATGCTTCAGATATTTTAACACTCACTCTATCTAAATAAAGACTTTACTTTTCACACTACTTGTCAGTTCCTTCTTTCACACGAAGACATGCTTTGGAAAGCAGTGGAAATAGTACATTATGTTTCTTCACACAGTACTGGAAGCTGCTAATAAGGCATCAAAAATACTTTAACACAGCATAACTTCTTTTGCCTTCTGCCTTGTTGAATGCTAAGAAGAGATCTTGTTTATAATCTATATCTATCCAGGCCATACAAAAAATGGATTTCAGGATCAGGCCAGAGAACTGAAGAACGTTGTCTGATTTGCCACATTTGCACTAGACACACGAAAAAAGGTCTATTTTTTTTCTAGGACTAGTTCCAAATGACTTTCTTTAACAGAATACAAATTTCTGGAGTTTGTCTCTCTAGACTTTTATTGGTGAAGCCTGATAAAAGCTAAAGTTCCCAGTGCCAGTCCTTACAGAGATTCAGATGTTTCTCATAGGTATTTTTTTCTCCTCCAAAAGACATGAGAACATGGGGTTTAGAAACATAGGCTTACTGATTTTTTTTTTCCATGAAATCAAATCCCAGATCATTTCAGTTTCTGTATACAGTGAGCAGGTTCTCAGCAGGTATTTTACTATTCTTTCACTATATCATTAATATTCAAAAGACCCATTCAGAAATTATCCAGGCTTGAACCCTCAAGACTTGCATATTTTGCTAAAGTGAAATGAATTTCTGCAACCAGACACCCTTACTTGACCTTCTCTATTCCTTTGAATTATAACACCATCCTATCTGAAGCAGAACAGCAAACCAGAGCTCTGTGGAGTAAACAGAACAGAATGGTCTGAGAATGGAAAAACGGAGAAAAAAATACAAAACCTGCCAAAGAAAAAATATTTATATTCTTGTCAAGTTAACTTAGTCCATGTCCAGCAACATTTCAGTTAGGCTTTTATTACCTAGGCAGTCTGTATTAGAACAGTTGCTAGATTTCTTCATTGTCCTAAATAATATACAAGTATTTTTAAAATAAGTTCCTTAGACTGTTCAAAGAGTAATTTCCTTACTTTACTTTAACAATAAGTATTTCCTTGAATAGAAATAAGATATTGGGAAACAGATAATATCTGAATCCTCTCAACAAAGGTTAATTTTCCCTGAAGCATAGTATTCTCTATGCTAGTGTTAGTGCCAGATGTGTTAGATGTTAGTGTTAGATATTATTTTACATACATCTAGCATTCAGAACATCAATTACCGCGTAAAAATCATAAAATCTGAGTTGCTAACATATGCAATTATGAGCAATAATGAAGCCTATACAAAATTAGTTTCTAGTTCTGTTTTCTTAGTTCAAAATTCTTTTGTGGAAGAGGGAATTACTTTCACATCTTTTTGGCTGCCTTTTTTTCTTTGGGAGTGTAAAAGACGTAAAGAGATGGCTGAGTGTCATTTTTCTGAAATGGAATGTTCTGCTACACTTCCTAAAGATTATCAGAGCATGAACGGTACAGAAGATTGAGTCAGCATTCTGAGTAAGCTCTGTGCCAACATTCAAAGCAATAGATCTGAATTCTGAAGCTGCAGATAATGGTTTTGACGATATATTCATCTCAGACAAGTATGATCCAAAGAAAAAAGTAACAAATCTATATTTAAGAGATAGCTGGAAGAAAACTAGTATCTATAATTACAGACTAATATAACTTTAATAGAATTTGAGGGTTTCAGTGGAAAATTTAACTGGACATGTAAAATGGGATAAAATTCAGTTCATATATGTATTCACTGATAACTTTTTTTTTTTATACATAATAAAAGCACTACATGTAATTTATTTTTATTTCACTAATATTTGATTCCGCCCTATTGGAGAACTTGCTGTGTGTATCTCAGTAAATAACAGCATCAAAACAAAAATAAATTGAGGCATAGATGCGAAAGACAAGCCTCCTCAAAGCCAGGCAGTTTGATGTTGATAAACCCACACTATTAACAGCAATCTGTGTTTCTGCCCTACTTGGTACTGATATTCCTGGCTCTGCACAGCTTCTGAATGACTGAACTGAGCCTGATTTGTGCCATTTGTGGCCACAGCCACCCACTCTCTCTTTTACCTGATCAGCTTTCTTTAGTTGTTCCAGTTTCATATTAAAAACTCTCAATTTGAAACCTCACAGTTTCAAGCTGCTTTTATTGATGCAAAGATAGTGTTGGGAATGGGAGCCGGATGGTTGCCTTTACTGTCCTTTGCTGGGAACGCCCCTCTTTATTTTTCAGAATATCCTCTATCTTCTAGTTCACACACTGTACACTTTCGTCCTCCAGTAACACTAACCTAGCAAGGCTTAACTCAGTATTAGATTGTTACGCCCTTTGTCTCTGATTTTCCTCTCCTTCCCTCCAAGTACATATGACCCATGCCTCAACCCTCTCTGACACTCCTTAGTTGGAGCCAGAAAGAAGGAATACCCAGTTAAGATCTTCCCACATTTTCTCTTTAAGTCCCTTATCTGCCTATATTTTGATTCCCATTTGATTGTTCCCTTACAGTCCCTTTCAGTTCAATTCTCTAAGACAGAAATCTGTAAAACCACAAAGGTAATATGGAGGTACCTGTAGTATTTACAAAAAAAAAAAAAAAAAAAGAAACCCACAAAATTTTAATATTCATAAATCCCTCATTCTTCACAGGCAGGGTCTTGGAATAGTAACTTTTAACTCCACTGTAATGAAAAACTGCCTTCAGAATGGAAACTTTTGAGAATGGAAGTATTCACCAAGGATTTTAGCTTCAAAAGCAGATGTAACCTTAATACTTCAGTGCCTTCTGCATATTAAAGACAATCATTTAGAAATTTGTCATTATTGTCTATTTCTGCAGCAAACAGCAAAAGTAACATGGTACTGTAATATTCTGCAGTTACATATTCCCATAAGTTATACTTTATTTGCTGTAAAATTCAGAATAATTTGAGTAAACTCTTCATTCATGGGTGCTTACAGATGTACCTTTGCTGTATGTGGTGTTATTTTTTTTTTATTCCTTCTCTTTGAACAGAGCAAAAGGCATATTGTCTGTTTCAAACAGCTCTTTATTTAAAAGATCATTAAATAAGATACCAAAACACAACAACTGCAGTATATGTGTTATACAACTACCCTAATGATTTTTTAGTACACAAAAATAACCATGAGATTTCATTCATGCAAGAACTATTAAGTAAACAATTTTTAAGACCTTCTCTATACCTGTTACAAAAAAGGAAATCTTTAATTTTGGGGTATTTTTTTTTTAAGAAGAAGAGGAGGAATATTCTTTAACCATAGAGAATCAACTAAATCAGTTTTTTTGCACCCTAATAAAAGTTTTTAAAATATTAGATTCTAGGTACAGTTGTCTTTAAATACATACAAATAATATTGTTTTGAAAAAAAAAAGCCTGCAGGAACCACACCATTTATTCCAGAAAAAATGATTCTTAAGTCATATTGCTCTGTGACAATATTTACAAAAATAATGCACAATATAGCACATACTAGGGCTTTTTTGTTGTTTTTGTTTTTTTCTTTTCTTTCTTTTTTCTTTTTTTTTTTCTTTTTTCTGTTTTCTTTTTTTCTTTTTTCTTCTTTTTTTCTGTACACATTTATTTTAGACCTTGAGTTAAATTTTGGGGGGGGGGGGGAAATCCTAATTTCTGAAATATTGGATCAGAAAAATCTGTTCTGCAGATTGGATTTTGAAGTAATAAATCAGAAAAGGCTGCAATAATGATGTCAGGATTGACTTTTAGGGTGTTTCCAGCCTATCCTCAAGATCAGATTCACTGATGTAGAAACCCAGCAGTTTTTCATCCATATACCATTAAGACTTTGTTAAGCAGCTTAGACACTACATCTGGACAGAGGTCTTCAGGTTTCTGGTAGTCATTTATGAAAGCAATGTGTGTAGACTATCTGAGAAGCCACTTACGTATACCTAAGAGAAAGACATCCTGCAAAAGTTTCCTACAACTGACCTTCAAGAGTAAAACAGATGATAGTTCCAGACTAACACTACACTGTAACTTTTGAGCCAGAACAGACTGGTACTTGACCCACTGGGATTTCAAACAGCAGGAAAATGCTTTTTATTCCTTGGTAATTCAAGTCCAGTTATGTATAATCCCATCTCTTCCCTCTGGATGAGGTGTTGTTAGGAGTCTCCCAAGACAATGCTGGTTGTATGCGCTCATTTACTTGGAAAAGGCATATCTTAGCTGGGCAATTAACAGTTCCTGAAGGCTTTATGTTTCATAATAACTGAGACCTCCAAAAAAATTCCTGGGTGTTTCTCATGCTGTTTCCCCATATTGTCACTTCAGAGGACACATTAGGCCAGCCAAATCTTGCTTACTAATTAGGCATCACAAATATCTTTCTAGTCCATTGTCTGATAATTGGGTCTGTTAGACCCCTCCAAGTATCCTGGATCTGATACGTTTTGAAATCTGATCATCAGCATTGTGCTTTTGTGTCTGTCTTAATGTGGCACCTGCTGGATTCAAGACAGTGCATGAGAATGTCAGCTTTCTGCAGCAATGAACAAAATAAAAAAAGTACATTTTAGGTCCTCTTGTTGAGCTTAAACATGTGATTCAGATGCTCTCTATCAAAATAAAAAATAATTTGACGTCTATTTATTATTTTATTTTAATGTTAGGTCTGTCTGTCTACCTGTCTATCTATTTTCATTTTTTTGCAACCTCACTCATGACTTTTGAATGTTTGCATTGGGTAGCAAGGAAAATCTCATTCCCCAGGTCCCTTCCAAAGATCAATCCCTCCTTCCACTTTGCTCCCTGGATAGCAAGGTACAAGTTCTGACTCTCACTATGTCAGGAAACTCATCACACTTTATTTTGAAGATTCTCTACAACTCTTGTTTTATGACTGCCTCCAGTCAGCCCAATATTTTGGACGTGGAGAACATCAGTGATCAGCCTGGAACCCTCAGGAACTTCAAAAGAACTTGCTACTCTTTCTGCCCTCCCACACTCCAGTATTAAGAGTTGCAGCTTGCATCTCAATTTGATACTGCATAATGTAAACTGATAACTAATCTTGGGGAAAAAGAATAAAGACCAAGACCAAATTATCATGTCTCCATTATATGTTAGTTAGTAGGGTATGAGGCATAGCCACAATTATATATCGCAAAATTAAATCTTTTTAATCTGCAAATACCACATTTCATCCACTTTTTTCACACCATAGCCATTAAACTCTGATCTAAAACACAGAATAATGTTTAGACTTGTAATAGAAAAGATAGAAAATAGCGAATTTTATAATATACCACAAGCAAGACTTAAGAAAGCTGAAGACTTATCACCACATTTAACCTTGAGAACAGTATCTATTATTTTATAATATTTCTTTTAAACAAGATACTAACAAATATGTGCTTCAGAGATAATAAAATTATTTATTCCTTTATGTTTTAATTTTCTTGTACGGACGTTTGTAGGATTATGGATGATAACTATTGAAAATAGATAAAATTAAATTAAGTACCATTACATGTAGAAATAACTGAGAGGTTTCTGAAATTGCTCTGTATGACAATAGTCAGTATCTTAGGAGTATGAGAAATAATTAAGCATAAAGCTTCTGAATAATTGGTATAATTATTCAACTATGAACTTTGTAAAAACATCAGCAATGGAATATGTAGGAAAAATGTGCTCCTCTGAGGAGACAAACAGCAAATCTCTCAGTAATTGCCTTTATGAAACAAAATTGTCCATATCAGGAAGCAGTTTTTTAAGCCTAGGTAGCAATCTGAGTTAATGACCTTCAAAACAACATTTTAAACTTAAGGCAATTATGAGCTAGAAAGAAAAAAAATATAGAAAGAAAGAAAAAGCTGTCTAAATTCACAAATCTTTACGCAATGTGAGGACCTCCTCTGGCTTGAACTTCATTCAGCAACCACTGCTGCTGCAAATATAGCCTTGATTTTGCAGGCAATGCACAGCTAGGGCCAAGGCAGGTACTCTCAGGACCCTATTGAATGAATGTGAGAAATAGCAACAAATATGCATAATCCTGACTGTTTTTCTGCTGCCATCATCCAAAAAGGAGAGCTGAAGGAAGGCTACAGTTGCACAGCAGTGAGGTCATCAGGAGGTAGCAACAGCTGGAAGTGAGAGAAGATTTCAAGAGTCCCTCAAACATAAAAATATCTTTGAACAGCTCTGTATATCTGGCTTAATCTATGGCTTAAGTGTGTTTTCCAACATTTTAAAGCTGCTACACTTGCTTTTCACCAATAAGCTGAAATGCCAGGACTGGCTTTTGTGTCTTTACTGACCATGCTACAACTATGGATGTTGTTTCCTCATCTGGTTTGGACTGCCTGTCACTCTAGATGACATTCTTCTGACAGCTCCCTGAACACCTCCATCAGAGGGTAAGGAACAACTGAATGCTCCAGTGACACACAGTAGCTGGCCGTGTGTGGATTCACATTGTGCTGAAAGGAAATGGTTTATTTTAAGCCATTTTCAGCCAGCCAGTCTGGCTAATCTGTTAACTCTGTACTGCAAGGAACAAATCCACAGTCACAGGGTAAATCCCACTTGAGTATGAAGCACTACATGAGGGTGGAACAGTTAATCAACATCATTTGACATCCTCTGCCATCATTCTAAATATCTAAATCACCTCCAAAATGAGACATGGAAAGGTATTCTTGTTTTCAAATATTTTAACATTCTCTATTAGGTGACAACCACAGCACCTTACCCAAGAGAAAAGTATAAAACCAACCTATTTCTTTTTGTCTTATTCTTCTATGTTCCCTACGAGAAGTGATCTGAAGTTTTGTTTCTTTTCTACTCATCTATTGCTAGCAGTGGATTTTGGAACAAACTCTGTTCTGCTTTGTTATTTCAGAACAACAGGACATTTAGAATTTAAAATGTATGTAATAGGACTAAAGAGCTTGTAGATTTTTGAAAAGAGGGATGCTTCTTAGCCACTTGACAGCATGCTGTGCCTTCAGTCTAATTCTATGACAATTTAATGAAAAATAAAGGGTATGAATCTACTAGAACCTTATTTAAGAAAAGCCCTTAAGCACATTAAGCACTTAAAACTTTGAGACCAAATGTGCTTAAGTGCTTTGCTGTATTCAAGTCATAGTGATGATTACAGTAGTTAGTGTACGCTCAGCTATATCTTGGGAGTGCATACATTTAGTGGCTATTGAATAAATAAAATTATTAATAACATTTGCAGTGAGAAAAAGAAATATAATTAGCTTTAGTATAACGAAAATATAAATCTCTCCCCATGTAACAATATTACTATAAGCATTGGTACAGATATGCTTTTTTCTATGTATATCCTTGTGTATGTTTAGTAGTAACTGACAGAAAATCTGACCTGAAAATTCTGGCATTTTGTTGGAACAGAACTGCTTTGAGGAAGTATCTCAAACAGAGAGCACGTAGGTTTTAAAAAGCAATGTCTGACCCATTTTTTACCTCCTGGTCTGAGCTTACGGCCTTCATGTGTCTTGGACTATTCCTCTGACTGTTGTGACCCTCAGTTCTTTCAGACTGTTTTCCTGCAGACTGGAACCCAGGATTATTGAGAACCTGAGTCTCCTATACACATCACAGTCACAGAGCTGGAAAAAATCTTAAGTTTCAAGTACACTTGATTTCTCACAGCTTAATATCAATCTTTTTCTGTGATAGGAGCTCCCCTCTCCAACAGCTTCCAAGACTGTCTTTAACCCCTGATTAGTATTTTAACTTTAACAGTGACAGCGCAGGAGCATGAATCAGCTTTTATTTTTTAACTATTTTTTTTTCCTGAGCATTCATAGATAGATTAGGTAAACACTGTAAATTCTCTTGCTGATTTCATAAATGATCTTACTTATTTAGTGAAGACACATTACTTATTTCAGTAATAAAATTTACTTATTTCAGTGTAAGACACTGAAGACACAAGACTGAAGCACATCTGGGTTTGTTGTCACTAGCACACTTTGTTAAAGTCATATTTATGTACAGTTTTCTTAAATTATGAATCTTCAGTGGCAAGTTAGGAGTCAAAAACTTAAAATTAATTTACAAAAAAGCTATTTAAAATATGACTCTTTAAATTACCATTTTAAGTTAGCTGCTAGTATTTCCTTCCTTCCTTAAACCTGATCTCTAATAAATTAAACTGGCCAATATATAAAATATAGTGACAGTTCTGATTAGTGTATTATACAAAAATTTGCAAGCATATATATGTTTGAGGTGTTTCATTAAAAAATTATAAGATTCTCAGTAGGGTTTATTGACAATATCAGTTTACTTGGTGTATGTTGGTGTGCTTTATAAAATAGGAAAAGACTACAATAGTGTTGGAAATATGTTGAAATCTCAGTTTTCTACAATACATCATGCTTAGAAACTAGATTTATTTGCAAATATATTAATCCAATTAATCTCAAGTAGGAAAAAATCACAATCAAGAAACAGCAGTTGCAAAAAAAAGACACAGCTATGTTATCATCTTGATGGTTTTCCATAGTATATTTTCACACAAGTATGATTTCAGATTTAGATAAGATAACCATAATGCACAGTTACCTATAAACTAAATATACAATGTTTTCTTCTGCTGCATCAGTAATATGAACTTCTCTTAAGTATGTATGGTCTTCTAGCTTTGTTCACATGTAGCTGCCGTTTCAGAATATAGGGATTTTTTCTTTTCATTATTTCCTTGTCTTGGCTTGAATTCTCTAGATCAAAACCATCTTGCTGAAATAACTGTAGGATGCAAGGAGAGACACAATGTTATCATCTTTTTTTGGTAATGAAGATTATAAATTCCTAGAAATTTTTCTAAAACTCTGTTTTAATATCTACCACCAAGAGAAAACTTCACCTTCATAGTTGTAGGTTAAAAAAAAAAAAAAAAGGGAAAAAAAAAAAGAAAACCCAAAACTAAGATCAGGCTTAAGATGAGCTGAATTCTACAGAAATGATATTTCAGCTCCACTGAAAGAAATAAAATAATTGGTTTTGACAAGAGAGAAAAGCTGATATGTCCTCCTTGGTCTAAAAGTTGAATTGACTGAAAACGTCCTAATGATTTTTACTCTGTAATTACATATTTAGGCTAAACCTCTCATAAAACACCCACTGCTTGCTCGTTTTTGCTTTTGAGCAATATTTTCATTGGACTTCTACAGCTAAAGATTCAAAATGTGCAATAAACAAATAAATAAAGTGTAAGAAAGACAAATTTTTTTCAATCTAACTTTCTAAAATAACTGTGTTCTGATTTTTACTTGCAACTTTTAAAGATTTTTGTTCTTGCTTTATCTATGAAGATTTAATCCATTCTCAGGTCACATTCTTCCATGGCCAAGTGCAGTCCTACCCTCTGCCTGAAAAAGGCATTAAACTGAAAACATTTTTATACTCACCTCAGTATTTCCCTAAGCAATCAAACTCAGTTACTCACTTAATTACTTAATAAATGAGTGCTCATGTAAATTCTCTTGAAATGAATGGAAAGACTCTCATGGTTTCAACAGACTTTGGAGTCAGGCCGGGGTGAATAAGATCACAAGAACTTATTTCATTACATAAATTGTTTGTTTCAAACCTTCTTCAGTCCTTCTCCCTCTGGCTCTATCCCTTCTTTTATTGTGTCTTATAAACCTCTGCACTGCATAAGTGTGTTCCTAAGCTGAGAGAGGATTTTTTTTTTTTTTTTTTTTTTAATTTCACATGCAGTACTGTTAGGAGTGATGGTTCCCAGCCACAGCAAGAGGTGATGAAAGTGCAAAGTAAGGAGCTTTGATTAGGTTATGTGGGCTATTGCATACAGTCAGTTCTACAGTAGTTCCTTTCCAGCAACGAAAGTACTGATGTAGAGAGTCCTCAGAAAACTCTGGTTCTCAGAGATGTTGCAGTCTTTTGTATGGATCATCTCAGCTAATATGAAGGATTGACAATAAGCCTGCAAATATAAAGCTGTGATTCAGCAAACAAAAGAGGATCAAAAGTCAGCTGGATTGACCACAAACCTGCGATACCTGAGGACATCTGGTTTACGGGAAAGTGGGTAGTGACATTAAGATAGCCTTTTTCGCTGTGCAAGCATAGTTTAGTGTAATAGACAACAACAGAAGTGGATTGTGCCCAGTGCGCCTCTGTATGACCATTACACTAAGGTAAATACGACAAATGGACTAGAAACAATCACAATTTAAGAGCAGCAATCCTTTTAAAATCACAGTGTCAGCTCCAGGGGCCTCTTTAGGTGTGGGGAAGCGAAAATCTACCCTTCCCTTGCTACTGGTTTCCTAGCAATGATGAAAAGCCCAGAGTATCTGGTAAAACTACATGTAGACACAGGCATGTGACCATGCATTTTGAATCTAGTTTGCTTTAGGGCCTTGAAAGGGTTTTCAAAAACTCTGCCTACATTTAGCTATGCCTCAATAAATCTGCAGTAACATCACATCTATTAAGCAGATATTAATTTTGTATTCTGGCATAGAGTTCACTTTCATGTGTTTGGTTCCTTGGAATGGCTACAAAGAGCGGAGAAAGTATGTAGCTAAGAATAGTTCTCATTTATCTATGGGTCATTATAAAAAGTAGACACTCAGCTCACCAGAAGCTACAGTAATTCACAACTCTTTCAGTAAGAGGCATATTAGAGGTATTAGAGAATATAAAAAAAGGGAAGGAAAGCTCAGACAATGTGACAGGGGTCACATGGATATGGATTTAAAAAAAAAATACTACAAAAAGAGCCTGAGAGTTTAGCAGCAGTTGAAGCATGTATTTGTGATGGGTTGTTTTACCTCCCAGTGCTGAAAGGCTCTGCTGTGGCAAACTTTTTGGAGCTGATAAACTGTCAACATTGCTTCCAAGCTGAAGCCATCCAGAGCAGCAGGAAACTGTCTTCCTGAAACAAGATCCTCTTCATCTACCTCGACTGTTTCCCCGACTTGGTTGTTTATGTTGTTGACAAGATTGCAGACATTTAGCAGGGTCATTTTCCAGTAAGGAAGTTTTGCTCTGTTAATCTGAAAATACAAATACCCAGTATTTAACACGTAATTTTTGTCTTGATTTTTAGGAGTAATATGTGACATTCAAATGTTTTGGAAGCAACAGGTTTATGTGTTTGAAGTACTTTTCAGCTGCTCAATTTTTAGGCAATAATTAGAGAGTGCTGAAATAAGGACAACTCATTTATTAAACACACCAAGTCTGTGTCTCTATAGACTTACCCCCCAGGTAGATTTACAAGATGAAAAACTAAACTGCTACCAAACCAGAATGGTAGCATTTCATAGTCATTCTGCACAGATGCAAACAAAAACACAGATGGAAATGAACATAATATAAATTCACAGGTGTAAATCAGGACAGTGAGTCAAACACACTGGATAAATGCCCATTACTGGAATCCAGGGTAGATACCTGTGGTTAACTAGACACTCCTCCCCAGTTCAGAACAAACACCAGCCATTTCAAAATTCCCTGAGAAAAGGAATGGAGTCCCTGCTTCAGGGCAAGCTGTCTGATGGGGCTGAGTCTGAATTTAGGGAATCTGTAAGCCCCAAGACTTCTGGATGCTGGAGAGTCATGAACCTGGCAGATGTGAATAGAAGGTCTATGGACTTGGATGAAGATGGAGCAAAGACGAAACAGGGCTGTGCAAACAACGTATTTCTGATTTGGTCACTGGACTGAAAAACTCCAACTAACTGTATTTAGGTGGTCCATAGTGGATCTGTTCAGAGATGTAACAGAAAGACAGAAATGGAGAAATTTCACTAAGGTTTGTCTCAAATTTTGCTTGCTCCAGTATCTTGCATTATTTAGGAACTATGTAACTTTAAAATCCTTTTTGTAAATTATACAAAAAATAATTTTTACTTTTCTACTGGTATTGTTCTTTCCAAGCAGGTATAGCAGGAGTCTTCTATTTTGATTATCAATAGAAAAAACTAAGTGAAAAACCTAATTCCTCCCTCTTTCAGCACTTTTCATGTCTCTGCCACTTTCTTGGTTCTCTCACTATTAATTACTTCTTTCAAATTGTATTCCTCTTCGTGGTGAGTGCAGAAATTAGTTTCTTTAAGCTAGAACTGGTGACATAGCAATCTCCAGTCAAAAGCCAAATAACAAATTCCTATTTATTACTGGCAATGGCTTCCTTGCTGTGCACATTAGGAGTACACTTACATACTAACTGAAATGTAGTTGATTTTTTTCCTGGATGTACAAAGTTAAATGCAAGTATGATATTAACACAGACATTGCCTTTTGCATGCTGACAGCATTAAGAGTGTGGATGCAGTCCTTACTTAGCTGAACATTAGGTAATCACACAATCTGTTGTTTCTTTAAACCACCTTCCTAACAAAGGAGTGTTGTATGCAAGATTTATACATATTCACCACACTTTACTATTTCTGAATAATGAAACTAAAAAGAAATTAAGAAGAAAAAAAGAAAAGCTAGTATCACTGTTAGCCTTAGTTACAAAAATGTCCCTTTTGTCCATAATCATTACTCCAATATATGGAGTACTCCAATATATGGTATATGCATGTCTTTCAAAATGAGAATAATTTAGTCCTTTAATAAAATCACTATATGTTCTCAGATTCCTAACAGGACTTAGGAAAATGTTTTTGAGAATAAAAAGAAAACAAATCTCAAATCTAACTCAGAAGCTTGAAATGGATTCTACATTTTTTACTTCGAGCTCATCTGTTGTCCCATCTAGATGCCTTAATTAGTCTGTTGAATTATCTGAAAAGATGTGACAGGTTCAAAACAAAAATAACATCTTTGCAGAATGTCTACTTTAATTAATAGAAGTTAAACTTGTAAAAAAAAAATAAGTGCCCACTGCAATTTCAAAATCTTCTTTGGTCTGTTTTAAAATATTTAAGAAAGATAAAAATATGGAGCTTTCCGTGACGCATGGGGAGGCTTTTCCAGTGCACTTCTCTCCTGGAAACACAAAAAAAAAATTGTGAGCTAGCACTACAATAGCTAAATTGCAACCAGGAGTAAAATCTAGGGGCAGTGCTACGTGAATAAGTTAACATTCTAGTTTTATAAAAAGAATGGTGGATGGGAAGAGAAGAGAGAGAAGAGAAGAGAAGAGAAGAGAAGAGAAGAGAAGAGAAGAGAAGAGAAGAGAAGAGAAGAGAAGAGAAGAGAAGAGAAGAGAAGAGAAGAGAAGAGAAGAGGATAAGGAGCTTTGTTATACTATCTTGCATAGTTTATAGAATCTTTCAGAGCTAAAGTTGCTCGCTTATGGTGGCATGATGAATGTCCATGTTTAAAGGAACTTTCCTCTGTATTAGTAAAATACTTAAATAGCAGACTTCATTATGTGAAATTTGTTTTAGCTGCTACTTATGAGATTAGGGAAAAAAACTGTTTGCAGTACTGTCTGCAAACATCATTCATTTCTTAAGGGGATCTAATTCCCATTAATACCATGCATATATCACCTCAAAATATTTTTACCTGGGTACACCTGCTTCTGACTTACACTACTGCCACCTCATAGAATGACACTATAAAACATGAAGAACTTCAGTCAAGAATGGAGTATTTTTTTCGACTGAACATGGAGCTCTGCAGGTCACGTCCAGTCACTGAACAGGGCAGTCGTGTTACTTTTCTACTCCCCTATTACAGCAAGCATTACAATCACACAGCTTTGTTTCATAGGTTATTGGAAATCTCTGAGGTGTTTATCCGAAAAGAATACAAAATAACCCACAGTTTAAGATGACCATAACCTAAATGTTTAGGTGCATTCATAATATGTGATGTATTTTCCACACAGGTCTAAGAAATAACAGCTACAGTTGCTTAAGGCATGTTTTGGAAAACACCTACACAAGAGATCAAGGAACCTTTATTTGTCACGATGGAACTAATTTTTTTTGAAGCTTTAACTTAAAGAATATCTGAGAATAATCTGAAGAAACTAAAAAAAAGACTCCAGAATGAATTAGGATTTAAAAGTTAATGATGCTGAAATGAATACAATGTTTGCATTTCCATTGTTGAAGAGGCTTCTCAGGTAACTACTCAGATTTATGTTTTCCCACAGTTCATATATCTTGAAAGAGAATTTAAAATCATCTAAGAAACTGAAATGAGCTTCAGAATATTTCCTTCTTTTACAACAGGCTTGCCCTACAAAAGATTAAAGAGAATCCCAAGTTATAATTACATTATAGCTTTTTTTTCTCCAATTCTGGTTGAATGATAACCTTGATAGTTATTTAAGATACTTCTTATGCTATAATGCATACCTCCTAAATTCTGGGGGATTCTTATTAGAAAAAGAAAGTTAAATTCTCTGCTTTTTACATGCTTATCTTTGTCTAGTGAAAGCAGACAGAAAACAAATTCATAACCAAGTAAAATCCAAAGTAATGTAGGATCTCTATGATTTCTTTTCAGAATAGCAGTTGAATTTTGTTCAGAATGTAACCATGGAAATTATAAAAATTATCCGTCTTTAAGCAGGCGTGGTACTGAATTCTGTTAAAGCAGAAGTTCTTCCACGGTGTACACTAATGTCTATGAATGTAATGAATTTTTATGTGATGACTGAGTCAGGAAGTCAGTAACTCCTAGGCACATGTAACCTCGTCTGTCTCTGAGGAGGAGGCTAAACATACAGTCAGCAGTAGGCATCCTAGAGCAATAAGAAGGTCAGAGGGTCCAAGACTTCAGAAAATTAATGTGAGTGGGGATTTCAAAGGTGAAGTATTTTAGCAATGATATCTTCCTCAAAGAAACACTTATTTTTCTTTTTTTGTTTCTTTAACTAACATCATCTCAATCTTTTTGCCTTACCAGATTTTCCAAATTACTCTTTGGATATTATGTTATAAGACAGATAAAGCATTTTAGTAACTTGTTTGATTTCTGTATCTTCTTTCATATATAACAACAGGGAAAGATGATAAACCGTATTAAATGTTGCAGACAGGTTGTAATACGCATGGACATACTTTAAGAATGTGGAGAGTGATTCAGCTTACAGCTGACTTTAAAGAGCAGTTTGAAAAGGGCCAGTTCACACTAGAGAGCAGTCTGTGAAGTCAAAAGCATATGGTAACTCTTTCCATAATATTGGATAGACTACTGAATGCTAAAAAAGGTGTGTGCTTAAACCCTAGCTGTAGTCCTTACACTATACTTCACAAGTGCCTTCTTAGGAAGAATTTTTCCTGACAAATACTAGGACCACAACTGATAAACCACTTTGCTGCCTTTTTAGATCTGAGCTTTCATAAACACTTTTTCTTTTTTTTTTTCTTTTTTTTTTTCCCCTCCATATTGATGCTATTTAAATTGTCTGGGTTTTTCTTATTGCTTATTATTAAGTCACTGTCAAAGATGCTTAATGCAATTTAACAGTAATTGCCCTCAACTGGAACCGGATCTCGAGCACAATACAAGACAGTTCTTACACATATCATCCTCAAATTTGTCTTTCATACCACAACTATACTTTTGTTCTAATGAGGGTTAAAAGCTAGCAGAGAACAGTAAAAAAAAAAAAAAACAAAACAAAACAGTCATTTCAGTAATGAATGGTATAGGTAGCATGTCTCCTGTAGGAGCACTTACACTTTTTAGTGCCTTATTTTGATGTCAAGAAAGAGTATATATTGAACTGATGAATTTTAGATGGTGATTTAAGGCAGTATAATGTAGAATTAAAGTGACATCTCCACCATGCATCTACTGCTTCTGTCAACTTCAGGTATTACTAGACTTACGGTGTATATCATAAGAAAATTAAACAGCAAGTATATGACATAAATGAATATAAAAGAGCATTATTGCAAACATCATTACATTATGAGCTGGTGCACTATATTTGTGCATTTTTTGTTACCTGAAATTGTTCTCTGTGCTTAGAGGAAGGAAAAGATGGAAGTGGAACCTAGGTTCACAATTGCACTAAAGTCAGTAGCAGAAATACCAGTAGCTGCAGGCTTTCCTCCCAGGGCATACTATAACATATTTGAATTTGTCTCAGGAAAATATTATCTAATAAATCCTCATGTATCTTACAGAAATGAGTAGCAAACAGGTCTACTTGGCATCTATAGTTAATTACCATGCCAGTACAGAACATGGGAATTTAAGAACTGCCAGACCAGACCAAAACAATGTATTTTCTGGCCTCATTTCTTATTCAAGTCTATTCAAATAAACATGTGAAAAAGTTCACATATAAGCAAACACAGTAAATACAGAAGTCTTCCAGGCATGTTTTGTCCTTAACCTTCAACTAGTCATTGGCTTATGAAATTTGGGGGGGAGGGGGAATTTTTAATTTCTCATTCAATTTTCCATTTAATTTAAGCACCACTTGAACTTCATTAGAACAAAGAATTAAAACATTCAACTTTAAGCCCATGGCACTTGTTTCAGGGTTTGTTCTTTAATATGTTGTTGAGTAAATATTAGATGTATATTTTTCTTAGATCACTCCTGGAAAATAAGCATTGAGAAAATGTTAATCTATCAGCCTGTTCAACACATATGTGCAACACGTGCTGCTTCACCTTATCAGTATGACACTGGACCTAAATTTTTCTCTATTTGTATTAAGCAACATACATCATACGTAGTCTGGCAACTTGTCAAGGAAACATCATTTATCAAATCAGTACTTTCACAGTCATGTCCCCATGTTCCTGTACTATGACTATGACTAAATTCCTAAAGCAAAATCATCATATGTATTAACAGGTTTCGCTTTATGGCTGTCTTAATTTTATATGCATATAGGAAAAGTTCTTCATAAAAATAACACTTACAGATTTGACTCAAGGTTAATTTAGCTTTCACCACGTGTAATCCTATTGGAAACACATTTCCTCATACAAATTTACATCTCTGAACTTAACATAGTTTTGACAGTTTAATGAAAGTACTCATGTTACAACTGAGGAGCACTTTTAGTGTGTCACATCAACACCTTTAAATTTCCTTTGAACTGGACAAAATCTTGCACCCAAGTAATGTCTAGCACTGAACTTTTCAGTCTAGACCATAGGTTATTACTTTGTGCAAAGACTTCTGGGTTTGTAATGAGAATTCATTTGCTCCCTACCCGTCAGCTAAAAGAGGAAAAATAATTACCTTTGATGTGTACATATTAGTCAATAAATCTGCTTCTAACGCTTTCATTTCCTCTTCTGAATCTGGGAATAAACCAGAAACATATGGTTTTTATTTCATCATAAATCATGGGCATTTTAATTCAGCATACAGAATTTAGCTATATCAATGAATTGTGTGCTACAAACACACAAACAAAAACAAAGACAGACAAAACACAGCAAAGTGATCTAGAGGGACTGTGAGGAGTCTTTAGGTAACAGCAGCTTTATGCTAAAATGGATACTCACTACCTTTTTAAAGCATGGTCAAGGTTACTGAAGTGAATGAAATGATTCATTAATCTCAGTTCACTGTGGACAGGTCCAATAATATTCAGGCCTTTCAGTAAACAAAACTGATACAATATTCTTTGTTCAAAATCAGTATGATTTTCACAGTCACTACTTGTCACTTCTGCTTTGAAGAATTTTTTTTATATTTATTTTCAAATAATATTTGTTTAAGTAGTAGATAAGTATTTAGGTGAACAGTAGTTATGATTACCTGACAATATTAATCATGATTATTCTTGGTTAAATTAAGAATATTTTTCTTAAATGTGACAGAATTGAGCTTAACCAGTTTTTGATACAAGCTTTTGGTAACATATGTACCAATAGAAATTTTTCTGAAAGAAAATCAGTATTTTCATTGCTGATTTAATTGACCTTTGATAGCTCAGCAGACTTGATGAAAAGGGTAAAAACTGCTGCAGAAAGAGAAAAGAGGCACAAACTTTTCTGCTTTGTGCTCTACAGAATCATAAGGAAGATATGGTGCCTTAAAAATGTAGTAGAAATCACAGCTCCAAGATGAGATATATATACAGCAATCAGTTAAGTCTTTAGATGAAATGGAATTCCACATGGCTTTTAGTTTTCCTGGGGTACCAGCAGTCCAGAACCAAACAATATCCTTACTTATATTTAAAACCAAACTAAACCAACATCTATTTCATATTCATGTAAGCTGTATCTTACTTTCATTAAAACTATCAATGCTGTTGTCATTTAACACCTTATCACAGAATCTGTGGATAGCTTCTGCCTATGCCTTCATTTCAGGGATCATCACCATGCTGTGTCACTCCCTTTCACAGAATATGAGACCATAAGGGACCTTTTATACAAATACATGCTTACCTGTCATAGTTCTGCTAGCACAAGAAGCCAACCAGTATAATGCTCTTAAAAACTGATAATATTCAATCTTAATGAAAAGAAGTCACCACTACCACCATTGTACTGCTTCTTTGGGGAATTCTTCTAAATTATCAGTCGTTATTCACCTTCTAATTTCAAGCCAAATTTATTTCTTATTGCAAATGTATTATTTGTTTGTATCTAACTTTCTTCACTACAAATGGTACCTTTCTATTCACAATATTTACCCAAGTCATGTATTTTTTGAGAGCAATTGCAGCCCTTCCCAGCTTAGATTTTTAGGATGCATTTACGAAGCGATCACCAGAAAAAAATTAAATTCACTGTGCCTTTTGGACATAATCCTTTCTCCTGGAAATGCCATCAATACTTCACTGAAAGGCTATGCCCAGAACTATTAAGAGTCTCATCTGTTCTCCTCTCTTGTAATAGCCTTGTATCGCCCAGCTCACCAGAGTGGCTCTCCTCTCTGCCTGATGTGATTTCAGGACAGCACAGCATAGTACAGATTGGATCAGAAGCCTCAGTACTTAACTACCTTAATGCTTACCACTAGCTATAGGAAGTAGCTCTCTTACACGTTTTTTTTTTTTACTTTGTTTGTCTTTTATGTCTGGAAAACTTCAGCATCTCATAAAAAAAAAAGAGATCAGATAGTATGAACAAGCCTTTTATCTCCTCAGACATTTCCAACAGTTGTGGTTCTGTTAAAAGGAGCTATTAATGGGAACTTCTCTTATCTCCTAAGCTGTTGCATTTCGTACTGTTGTACTGCTTCTTGCTTTTGTTATTCAGGTCGTCCAAAATTTCCATGTGTTATGCCAGCCTTCCTCTGTGGTGATGCTCCTGTTCACCTTTGCATTACCAGCACACTACATTCATTCATTTTTACTTTTTCCATGGAAGGTGCTATTGAAAATATTTTAAAACAGTAGTTTGTAGATTAGCACTACAGCAAGTCACCAGCAACAAATGGCCAACCTAATGCCTTTCAGCCCTTTCAGCACAACTGTTTATCAATGTTAGCTAATCTCTTTACCACTTTACCCTTAGCCAAAGTTCTGCTGGCAGCACAAGATCACCTCATCTGAATTTCAGCTAATGACAGCACCAGCTCCTGTGAATGGATGAGTGGCACATGAGTGACAGCAACATGGCTTGTGATGTCCTGGGTCATACCAGCTGAGGACACTGAAAGGATCTGTGTCTGGTTAGCACCTGGGGCTTATATTCTGTACATGGTGGAAGATAGCTTCTACACCATCAAGGCTGGAAAAAAGCTAAAGATCTGGAAGATAGGTAAGTATTAAGAAACATTTTGACTGAGAAAATCAGTCTGGAAGACATTATTTAGGAGGCTGTTCAAGATATCTTAAGTGAAGAATAAAGCAAGGCTTGGAGGTGGAGAAGGGAGCATATCCAGGTAATTCAAGAGTGAAAGAGACAGATGAAGAGTAAAAGCATAAAAAGACCAGACTCTCAGAGAGCAATGTATAATGTCTGATTGCACATTATTGTTCAAATCAGAGGAAAATTCACACAGTTTGATGTCCGTGGTTAACTTCTTATTGGGAATAAATTTTCCATTGATATACACACATTCTATAAGAACAGTTATATTCTACAGGTACAAACTGTCCCCTAAGGGCAAACATTTTCAAACGAAAATTAAAATGAATATTTTTCTTTATAGAATCATAGAATCCTTTAGGTTGGAAGGGACCTTCAAGATCATCAAGTCCAACCATTGAGCCATTAGGGCTCTAAAGTCCTCTGCCAAAACAGATCAGAATCTGTCAGGGTTGGAAGGGACCACAAGGATCACCCAGTTCCAACCCCTCTGCCATGAGCAGGGACACCTCCTACTAGATCAGGCTGCCCAGAGCTTCATCCAGCCTGGCCTTAAAGACCCCCAGGGATGGGGCCTCAACCACCTCCCTGGGCAACCCATTCCAGGGTCTCACCACTCTCATGGTGAAGAACTTCTTCCTCACATCCAGCCTGAATCTGCCCACTTCCAGCTTTGCCCCATTCCCCCTACTCCTGTTGTTACTCGATACCCTAAAAAGTCCCTCCCCAGCTTTCTGGTAGGCCCCCCTAAGATACTGGAAAGCCACAATAAGATCACCTTGGAGCCTTCTCTTCTCCAGACTGAACAGCCCCGACTCATAATTGTCTACATTAGTTAAAACTTATTTGGCCCCTCCACACAAATTCCTCTATGCCATTTCTCACTTATAAATATAAGTTCAAATTTTCCAAGCAAATAAACCATCATGTCAGTTACACATAGAAATTAATTTCTTGGTTGTTTGCTTGTTTGTTTTGGTTTAGGCTTTTTTATCAGCTTGCTTTAATTTCCACTGATTTTTTTTTACTTCAGGCTTTCATTCAGTCTCTACAAACAGCTGAATTTGAAACTGCTTCACTGAAAATACTAGTAAAGTATTTGTTTAAAAATTTTTAAATATATGAGGAGAAAATAATAAATGTTAAGCCTTGTCACTAAGATCACCAGTTGTCTGTGATATACAGAATGACTATGTTTAAATTGTGAGAAAATGCAGGTAATACGTGTGTTAATTTTTTCTTCTGCAGGGGAATACAGATTGAAAACTTTCATCTAAAGTGAGAATCGGGAATTCTGAGTCCTCCTGAATTAAAAAAAAAGGAAGATACTTGAAAATTTAGACTTTTAAATTTTGCGGAGTTAAAGATTAATTTGCAAGTTAGTTAAGATTGGATTTTGAAGCCTATTTTGCTTTGTGTCTGTGTGAGTACACGTGTTTAATTGCCACCACACCTATATTTTGTCATAAACTTAGGGTATAAATGACACACACTTAGCTATCTCATTTTCCAGAGGAACAGGTAATTTAGCTTAATATATGGTCCTCGTTTTCTAAGTTTCTAAAGCAACTGCTCTTGGAGTAGAAATGCACTTATTTGAACATTCCTGTTGTGTGATCTGCATCTGATTAAGCAATTTTTGTCGTAATTTCAGACCAGTTGCTAGCAATTTTCCCCAAATATTAAAATTGTATTTCTGTCACTAAAAAGTGACTAAAATGCATATACATTCATGTTGCTTTGGACTACGGCAGCTACCCGTGAGTTGCAGAATTATAATTTCTATCATACTTTGGAAATACACTGTATTCAATTAATCACAAGAGCGTCCACAAAATCAAGCAGATGGTCTACAATGCTTTGTATTTCCAGCGACTAGTCTACACTGACTGCCACGGTACGGATGCTGCGAGGAGGAATGGTTTCTAGGAAGAGAGAAAGTTATAGGAGTGATATAAAAAGGATGCTGGCCAGAGCCCGTCACCAGGGCCAGCCCCGTGGCGCCCGCTAGGTATTGCCGCGGTAGCTCGAAGCGACTTCACCTCGTCTCTTTAGGTCCCCGTGAAGGCTCCGGGAGCGGCTGGGTGCCTGCCGGCTCGGGGGCACATCGGAGGTCGGCGACAGAGCCAAGCCCGCATCAGGGGGCGGTGCGGGTCGCCGGCGGGGGCTTACCTGAGCAGAGGCTGCAGGAGGCCAGGGCCAGCAGCACCACGCACACCAGCTGGGCTCTCATCCTTGCCGCGCCGCCCTCTAGAAAGTAAAGTCCATAAATCCTGGGGAGAGACGGGGAGAGAGAGAGACACAGACAGACAGACAGACAGAGCCCAGCTTCTCCGCGCCGCTCCGCACACTCAGCACGCACGCTGCCGGACGGCTGCAGGCACTAGATGGGGGACCCGGACCCTTCCCCAACTATATA
>NW_008589880.1:0-861 GCF_000691845.1 Merops nubicus
AAAGGCTTTGCTCAGGTCCCGGTAAATAACATCAGTTTTATTCAAAACAAATTCTTAGTTGTTTTATTTAGAGCCTGAGCTGAAATCTGTACTCTTAAGCTCTTCATAAAATTCTTGGGAAATGGACTTTTCAGTAAGTGTTTCCAAAATGGTGCCTTCATTTTTATCTGTTTGAGAAGTTTAGACTGAATAGAGGAGAAGCAGAAGCAAAGGACCAGATCTATTGAAGCACAAAAAAATGCACAAACGGATCCCATGTGGAGCTCAGTCATCAGTAATGTGCATTATTAATGGTTTGATTACTTTGGGTGATAGCTATTTTCAGAGGGGAGGAAAGATAACACAATTAGGAAGGTGCTTCGTTGTCTCTGTAATGAATTTGATAGTAATGGCCCTTCTAGTTCCTCCAGCCTGTTCTCCAGGCTGAGACAGTCTCTGCTTGAAGTTTTTAGCCCATTAAGTATTAATATGAATTTAATTAATCACTTTTTCTTTTCAATACAGATTCTGGTTTCTCCTGGACTCACTAAAAAGGTGAGAGGGAAACACAATGATGACTGGATATAAAACCCAAGAGTAAGTACATAAAGCAGAGGATATGTATGTACTCAAAATAGTTTATATATATTTGCTTTGATCTTTAAATGTAAACCTAAAGCTTATTGCATGTTAATAATTGCTTACCAGAACCAGATTTGCCTCTCCCTGTAGCATCAAACTTGAGGTAAAAATGGCTTTTAAGTGGGCAATGTTAAAAATAGCTTCTAAGTTGTTAATGCTTTGGACTCTTGGTTTTTCCTTGCCTGTAGAACCAGAAATGAATGCATTAACCTTTCAAATTGCTTTTATAAATCTCTTTCC
>NW_008589880.1:892-57274 GCF_000691845.1 Merops nubicus
TTAAACATTCCTGAGCGTTTTTATGCCTCATTGAGCTCTTTCAAACAAACATAAATTAATTCTTTAGCTCAAAATTTATACTCATGAGACCTAATTCCCCTTGCCTCAAGCATTATTCTAGTCATGTTCATTTGTACAAAGTGACCATAATGTTACTCCTCTGGTGTCTTACATACCTGCTTTGTGCACTTAGAGAGGACAGAGATCATGTGTGGCACTGAGCATGGGAAACAAGACTCAGAGTTTGATTCTTCAGTGTCCTACAAGAGTAAGTTGGATGGTTAGAGGTCAAATGTCGATTTTAGATGTGAATCTAGGACATTTTTGTGCTTTCTGTGAGTGTAAATGCAGGGTTAGCCACTAGGTACTAGCTACAGTGTGATTTAGTGTATCTCCACAGAATTCAGGCTAAGCTGAGCACGCATATAGAGAAGTGTTCACGCCTCCTAAACACTCATCAAATATTTGCAAAATCGTTACTGGCACAACATGACTCAGCTCTCTCAAAATAATTGAGCCTCCTGATTTATACCACTAATTTTCATTCACTGTGCTGGAAGATGACCCTGTTCTCAAGAATGTGATATGGAAAACAGAAATTTTGGGTTTTCTTGGTGTTTTTTTTGTTTTGTTTTGTTTTGTTTTGTTTTGTTTTGTTTTGTTTTGTTTTGTTTTGTTTTATTTTTGTTTTGTTTTTTCCTGCAAGAAAGGTACGCCACTGAAAAAGTAGAACACTACAAATCTCTACCAGAATGCTGCAGTTCCACACAGCCAAATTTTCATTTGGTTTTATGGGCATGCCAGATACCACTTGACTTTGCTAGGGTGCATCTTCATTTATATCCTGTGGATGGGGGAGGGAATACATCTGCTCCTTACCCTGGCACTGCTCTGCGATGAGGTTTCTGACCGAGGCACTTGTGGGGAGCTGGGATGTCCATGCTGCATTTGGAGGGGACCTGAAAAAGCTGCACCCTCCCTGCATGTCTTCATAGCACGCTAACTAGGCCTCCTGTAAGCTGATCCAAGCAGGGGGGCAGCTGGTGATTTTGGTGTGGGAGAAGGTGTCTTTACAGGGCAACATGGGCACATGTTCAGGTGTTGGATCACCCCAATGGTGACCTCCATTTCTAGTTCCTTGGAAGGATATCTTAACCAGCCACAATCATTTTGATTGTCTGGCCCTCATTCTTGGCAAAGCCATGTTCTAAGGTGACTGAGGTTAAAAAAAAAAGTATTTTGTCAACAGCTCAGGTTTCATATTATGAGAGTTTGCTGTGAGATGGCTTATTGAAGCCATTCCCCATTTTTCCTGTTTGCTTTTCTAACATCTTACTGTATCAAACCTGTATATTTACAAGGAACATTCTGATAAACAGTTTGTGTGTGATATTCAATATTTATATAACAGGTTAGAGGAGGTAAGTTGCTGACAAAGTGCATGAAGTTGATACAGACTTGATAGAAGGTAGATTCTTGTCCCAGCAAACCTTTTTAAAGAAGTTGGTGCTCAGGAAGAAGGAAGGAATGATCCATCCCAGCTTAACGAAGCCTGAAGCACCTATGTATTAGTCTAATAATTTGTATTTTCGTGTTTATCTTGTTATATGTCCTAGTGATGCAGCAGTACTTGAATGAGTGAGACGGCACACCAGGTTATGGAAGAAAAAATAATTTCAGTGAACAAGAAGAAAAATGGAATTTGTGCTCTGGATTGTGGCTATTTTAGAACTCATGGGAATTTAAAAAATGTTATCTGCTTTTTCTTCATGTTTGTGGTATGTTGTATAAGCAGACTATGAATTCCCTGGTTCAGAAGCAATACTTTGTATATGATGTAGTACAGTTCTGAAATACCAAGGGGTAATAGACAACAAAGAATGGACAGTGAAATACATCTAATTTGTCTTTTACTTTGCATTTGACCTGATGTTTTGCTGCGAAACAGTCATCCTGTAATTGAACTCCAAAAATTACACTCTCATTTCCTTTAGTGATAGGGAAACTGCTAAAGGAAGTCTCTGCCATGCTCAGTTTAATTTAGATGATCACTCAAATGCACAGATGTTTATCCAAATCTCCCACTACAAAAGGAAATGGGACTCTTCCAATCACATGACTGTGATGTTTCCAGTACTCTGGACAGAGTAGGATTCATGCAAAATTACACTAAAGTATTGCTCCACTGTTGGTATTAACTCAGCTCCAGTAAGGAGGAAAAAAAATATGGAAAAATGTTTGAAAGTAGCCTGAAAAACAGATGCTATTTTTCAAAGTAGCTTGATTTTGTGATTAAAATGTAAAGCTTACATTATATGCAATTCTGTTCAAATTTCTATATGCACTTCTAACTTGCATGTTGGTTTTTCTGCATATTATTCTAATTTTTTTTTTGCAATAGTTATTCTAATATTTAATTTTAGAGGAGAGTTTCATTTAAACCCAAGTTTAAAAAGTTCAGCAAAAGCAAATCTTAAACTTAAGAACAAACAAGCTGTTAAAATTCCATATCTAAAATGGCTTAAGTGTCCTTTATTACAGATCTAGTTAAATCTGGAAGCAGATAAACGTAATTCCAAATGAAATTAGCAGAGGTGACCCATCATATTAAACTTTGATGCTTTCATATACTGGTTATGTATTAGCTTTCATGTATTGTTTTTAGAATTTGCCTGTGACATGGTTATACTTAAGAGTTATTCCCTTCTATTTTTACTAGTTATGAGTTCAATCATATGCCTATTACATCTGTTATCAACTGTGAAGGCATCATGTATTAAAAAATCACCTCCTAAACCTTTCCTGGTAAAAACCAACCAACCAAAACAAACTAATAGCAAGTAAATGTGATTTCAATAGCAGTGGGTTTACAGCAATTTAATTCTGTTGATTTCAGGATTATATCTGTGGTATATTCATCTTAAAAAAAAAAAAAAAAAGAGCTATGAGGAACTGTTATCATTGCTATGAAGAAGTGTTCTTCTGCCAGAAAAACTCTCACTAACCAATTCCGACATCTCTAAAATACTGAGAACTGAAGAAAATGCTTATTTTTAGGCACACAAAGGTAACCCAGAACTTTGGAGAATGGTGGAGCACTCACTTAGTACTCTGGGAATTTCTGCCTATAAGAAGAGGCTTTCTGCCTTTCTTCCCAAATATTTAGATTTATATTGATGTGTTTGCTATACTTAATTTTTTTGTGATATTTGCACAATTATCTTGATTTTTTTTCAAGATTATAAACCAGTTAATGTTCAAAATTCACTTTTTACATTGTGCATACACACTGACTGCAGAGAAGGCACTGTGGTTGTGAATTCGAGGCATTTAGTCTAATAGTTATTCTAATGTTTAATTTTAGAGGAGAGTTTCATTTAAGCAAAATACTACCCAAGTTTAAAAAGTTCAGCAAAAGCAAATCTTAAACTTAGGAACAAACAAGCTGTTAAAACTCCATATCTAAAATGGCTTAAGTGTCCCTTAAGAAATTTTGGCCTGATGCCGGCATACATCCACCCCCATATTATAACTGTATTTTGGAAAAAAAAGAAAAAATCACCATTAGGGAGCTATGTTTCCTCAGGTAACGTTGGTAAAGCACATAAAATTCTTCCTGTTTAAGCCAATGTAAGCTTGTGAAATCTGTACACTTCTATGAAGCCTTTATAAAAATGTGGTGAAGTTGGACTCTGCCTGCAAAGGCCTTTCTGTGGTGAAGGCCAGAAGAAGTACCATGTACAGGATATATTTTTAATATTGACGAAAATGGAAAAAAATAAGCTTAGCCAAATGTGTGCTCCAGGCTGGGACTGTGAACACTGACCAGCTCTCTCAGCTACCTCCAGCTGTGGAGGATGGGGAGCTCAAGAGCACAATCAATGGCTCCTGTGTGCCTCTTGCTGCCCTCATATCTGAATGTCCCACAGTCATCTGCCCAACTCTCCTGTGCGGTAAGGAGTGATAAAATCCCAGGTTAACAGAGAAAACCCGAGTTTCAAATATACCAGCACTTTCCTCCCCGCTGGTAGAGGCACCACCAAGGGGAGAGTGATTCCATGCACAGCCCAGATTTCTCTTTCTTTTGTTTTTTCCCCATTGAAATCAGGGGGAGATGGGATGGTTGGTTAAACCAGGTGCTCCTCTTTTCTATGGCTAAGTTAGGGAAAATGAATCTACCTTAACTGACCTCAGCAACACATATAATAGTTAGCTGAGGCAGTGACTAATTCATCCACTAGTACCCTAATTACAGGTATCATACTGGTGGGTTTTGTCTTGGTGTGTGAGTATGGAGGGAAAAGAAAAAAAAAAGTTCAGTTGACCCAAACAAGGCTGTTTTTTTTTTTTTTTTACTTTGTTTTCTTAACCATTTAAAATATCAATGTGTTCTGATTGTCCTGGAATAACTTCCTCAATCAAAGTCTAACTTTTGAAAACTCTAAGTTGTTTAGCTCTTTCTAGTTTCTAATTGTTTAATTTAGTTTAGTTCCAGCTTGAAAATAACGTCTTTCTGGAGTTGTTTTCTTTATGAATTATATAAGGGAAAAGAAATCCTTCAGCTCTGAATTTAAACACCTTCCCTTGGTACTACTTTTCTTGTGGGCAGTGGCACCATTTGTGCAAGAGAGGTCATGAATACTTACATGATCTTGACTTTAGAACTAGCAATATCTCACACTGATAAAGTGCCTTGAGAAAACAATAAGGTAGGCTGGCACATGTATCATATTCAATTAATGCAGCCAGGATAAATACCCAAAAATGCCACTGCGTATCAAGTTAATGTATCAGCAGTGAATGACTGTAATTCCCACCTCCTTGAATTTCAGGAAATTTTCCTGAAGGGCCTCTCTTTTAATATGGGGGCAACTGAGATTGATAAACAAGCAAGGAAAACCACAAGTCAAATGGTGCCAGGCTCCAGTCTGAATCTACTGTATGTGATCCCGACAGCCTCAAACAGCCAGCAGGCAATTACTGTTCACAAAAGCACGGCATCTCCAGGGTGCTAGGGCTGCTGGGATCATTTATCAGCTCTAGGCTGAAAAATTCATCACTGTAACTGAAATTCATATTTTGTTCTGCTTCCCTGAAATGCGAGGTCAGCCCTTAATGTGGGGATAGTGGCACCCTGCCCTGTCAGAACTTTATAAACCTTGCTAAAACCTTTCTTTGCTGTTTTGTCTCAATAATGACAGGCACTGAGCACATGATACAGGGAAGGTTACTTCTGCCACACAACAAAGTTAACAAAAACCTCATACAAAATTCTTACAGCCCCTAATGAGCCTAGTGTGTAAATTGCAAAGTCCGCATGGTGTTTGTTTGGGGATGCTGTGCTCAGTACAAAATGGAGAGGTTTTGTAGCTAAGACAAAATTAAATCTTAACTATCTTTTTCACAGAGTGAACTCTCCTCTGGCTGCTGAAACTACTGACTGGGCCTCCAGCCGCACTGCCACCAAGGAACAGAAATTCGTAGGTCTGCATGGGTGCTTCATTTGTATCTGGCCTCTCAGACAGAACGGAGTCTGGCCTGCAAAGTTATCATTATAATGGCAATATAAATATAATTACATTTTCTCCAGAAATGGAATTAGTGCCACTAGGAAACAAAATCATTTTAGGTTTTTCCTGCTGCGTTTGTATGAGCCTGGGGTCTAACTGGCAACCAGGGAAATTTGGCCTTTGTGCTCAAATAATGTAATGCTATGCTTTCCATTTTGTGATGAAATTACTACTAGTGGGTTTTATGCCATATGAAAAGAATTTTCATTGCTAAATCTTTTGGTTGTTCAGGCTGCTTTGTCTCATCACATCTAGATAGTTATTTACATGACTTCCAATACATACATGCACAGGTAGACATATGTATATGTGTGTTGATGTGGGATGACTTTTAGGGAAGTTAGTGTGAAAGACGTTATGATGATGTGAGTCATTATGATGAGTGCAATATTTATGGAAAAGATGATGAGCCTCCTGGTACCTATTCCCTGTATCCCTGAGCACGGCTATTTTCTAAAGCTCTGGAGGTGGGTGAGGGATCTGAGCTGAAAGCTCACCAGTTTTCACTCTCTCTGATGTAACTTTCTTGACTGCTCTGAATACAAACTGCTCTGTCTCCCCTGGGAACGTTCAGCAGTAAGCCTGGGGATGCTGCTCCCTATGTCTCCTTACTGGGGAACTAGAGAGGGTGTGTTAAAGATGTCCTGGCAGGCCATGTGCCCACGTTTTTCCTGGTGAAATCAAGGGCTGGGGCTAGGAAAGGGGAAAACCTTGGTTAACCATAGGCTTTTGTATACTCCATTTTAGTCTACCAGTTGATTAGGAACTATATGAATCACTGCAGATTCCTGGAGTGTTCCTTTGCCCATCAGGAGATTTGCATTTCCCTCCATATCACAGAAAACATGGTATTAGCTTAGAGTGGTGGTGAAGAGCTAATTCTTCCTATTTAAATTGTTCCTTCTGTGCCAATATTGCAGTGGACTGTTCTCAAGAATGTTCTCAAGTGAGATAAAATCAACAAACTGAATCCAATTTCTCTTATACATGGCCATAAGTCTCTTTCAAAAAAGTCTGAAATTGTACAACATGGTAAGTATTTCAGCTGCTGCTTTAGCATCATCCAACTGCAGTGATTTAGAGAAAAGCCTTCCCTGCATTTTGAGGGAAGCAAGGGGAAATTTGTGCTCAGTCGTGCCTGGCCAGCTGAATTCTGAGTGGAAATGAAGCCCTTGTGGTGCCCTTATTCAGTGATAAGGATACAAATAGGCTGAGGGGAAGTTGGCATTTTATTTCAGATCACAAGTGCACTTGTGAAGTAGATCTCCTGATTTCTCCCACTTATTGTGCTTTTAGTCACACCACAGGTCAGAAGGTATGAACTGGACTTCTGGGTGAAACCAACATCAGAAAGATACTTCAGGAGGATGATTCCTGTGCTCCATCTAGTTAACACAGAGGACCAGACTGTGAAAAACCCAACCAGGCATACAGAATGGATGTGGGGTCCTCATTACCAACTGTTGCCCAGAATCCATCAGCAGGTAAAAGATTATGATTTCATTACAGACTGTTGGTTTTACTACTAAAATGGTTTAAAATAATCGCTGGAAACCCTAAAATAATATAATACTCATCCCAAATGAATTGTTCTTGTGATTTATACTCTTTAAACTCAAGGCTTTCAAATCCCTAGCACAGGTTTGGTGCATATTTTGTTTGGGTTTGTTTGTTTGTTTTTGTTTTTTTCTCTTCAGCTGAAGAAGCACTTCTGCTTTTGAAACTCTCTGCTAGCATATACGTACTGGGAAAAAAACCCTCTCTTTTCCACTATGACTTACATGCCAAATGTGCTTATTTACTCCTAGGTAGAATGAATCTTGGCTTTAATTAGTTTTATACTAATTACATGCTTTTAATCTGTGGTTTAGTGATTTATTAGTTACAGCTGCAGTGAGTAAGGCTAGGGGAAATACAGCCCTTTGTAGATGGCCGCTGTAGGTCCTTTTTAAATCCTCCCAAGCCTTATGAGTTAAGGCCTCGGCAGTTGATAGACTTTGAACAAATGAGCACATGTCAGTCTTTAAGGACATCATTGCCATCTCCCTGTTAGGTACGCAGCACTGCCATTGTTACTCTAACCACTTTACATGTTTTAAAAAAAAAAAAAAAAAGGCTGGACTGTAAAGCCCAGAAAACTTGTTGCAGAAAACTTAAGATCACATACTTTCAGACAGGATTTTGTTCAAACATTCGTATTGTTTTTCATTTTCCTGTTGTTTTGCTGTCATAGCTGTGAACTTGCAAATGGGTCAGATTCTTAAAGTCAGGATAGGATAAATTCATTCAGAATCTTTCTGGAACTGAAGTTTTAGTTGGACTAATTTCTAGTATGTAAAAATCGTACACTTGTATAACTCTTCCCTTCTGAGCATCTGAAAATGACAGCAATAAAGAACTAGTCCCCAGAGCATTATTATCCACTTCCAACTTATGGGGAACAAAGAGCCTTGATGACTTCTCCAATACACTGTGGTGAAGCTGGGAAAGGAACCCAGATGTCCTGGTTCCTCATCCTGTCCCTGAACCACAAACCACACGTCCTTGCCTTATTAGCGACAATCACAGCACATGAAAACATACTATTTATATCTAAATATTTCATCTGTTCTCACTCATTATTCCCTAACTCACCAATGTAATTATGTTGGCAAGGTGACAATATCTTTTTCCCAGTAAGCGCAAACAGATTGCTGGGTTTTCTGCCGAGATACAAGCTGCAGAAGAAGAGCTCCCAACTCACTAAGATCAAAAGGACCATGTTTGCATTGAAACATCCTTGCTAATGCAGCAACAGGAGAGAAGATTTCTTAATATCTTCCTCAGTTGACTCTGACAACTGTATTAAAAGCACCAATCAAGAAAGGTTAACATTGTAAAGAATATCAACACAAAATGAGGTAAGCCAAAGGAGAAGAAAAAACAAACAGATATACAAAAACCTCACAGTAAAAAAGGGGCTTTGGAGAGTTCATTTTTTTCAATCAGTTCAATTCCTCCTCAGTACTCCCTGAGATAGTGCAGGGGATGAGCCTATCCCTTCTGCAAATCCCCAGCAGGATGGCCCCTGTCCTGAAGCGCTTTCCCTGCTTGGGACTTTAATGTCCATGCAAGCGTGAAAAACCCATTAAGAGGTGACTACAGGCAGGGCTCAGGGGTGCTGGAGGCTTCGGCTGGGTGCCACAGCTCAATTCCCATCGTTGCACACCACTGGGAATGCTACAGCAACACAGCTGGAGCCAGCTTGCCATGGAAGCCTGAAAATGAGAGATGGGATCTCTGCAAACCGCTGATCTAATGATAATGGGGTTGAAACGAGCAAGGGTTTTATCTCATGGCTTGAGTTGAGTTCGTAACTGATAAAGCAAGCAGAGCATTGCAAGCCATTTTTGATGTGCTGGATGTCTCTTTTATACAAAGGAGAAAATGGAGGAGACTGTAAGGACAGAAACTCGCAGTGGTTGAAGGTGTTAAACTGGATGTATAATGAGGAGAATGAATTGATAAAGGTAACCTAAAAGACATAAAGAAATGAAGTTTTTCCACATCAATACAAATCTAGTGAATTATATTGATTTGGGAGGTTTGCTGTAGGGCTGTAGCCAGATCTATTTCTAAGTCCTTTCCAAACACACTATTCATAATAGTGAGTAAAAGTTAAGCAATATTTAACAGTTGTCAGAGCTTTCATAACAAGCAACTGTGGATAGAAAAAGCGGAAGATATGAGCAAAGTAAATATGAGGTGTGCATTTCATAATTGTTGTTACAAATTATCTCATCATATTCTCTGATTAGCAAAAATCATGCTTGTTCTGGTAAAATACTTGCTTCCATATATGGAGAATAATGATGTGCCCTGGGCAAAACACAAAAGTCATTGAGAATTTTGCTACTGAAATCAATAACGCCACATTTCGCTCTATATAAGGCAAAGTTCTCTCAGCTCTTGACACTGCTTGGACTGAAGTGGCAGCTACAATCTGTCTCCCAGATGCAGAGATCTTAATGTTGTGTTATACATATGCCATGTGTACAATTCTTTTTATTTTTCAGTGACATGTGGAAGCATGGTTGTGTTTGTTAGTATGTAGACAACACGTACACTAGTCCTTCTCCATAGGATACTGGTTTTATCACTATAAAACTTTTGGTTGCTAATTGCAAGCAGACTCGGAGCAAATGCTGAGAGTAAAACACTGATTCACAATGTTCAGGTTTCAAAAACTTAACATCTGGTCTCGAATTTTTGTCTGCTGGTCTTGCACTCCCAAATGTAACCCTAAAAAATCACCCAGTAGTGGAACACGACCAGTTGTATTTGGGAACGTTGGAGGGAGAAGGCAGCTAAAGAGCACTATATTTTCATCTGTTACTAGTCAGAAACACTCCACTGTACACATGCTTTTTGTTTTTTCTTGTCCAGTGTTTGGTGATTCTGTACAGCCCCTGTACAATGTGAAGCCCTCCCTTGTTTAACATTGCAAGTGAAATGGGCACCATAACCTCTGCATGGCCCTGGAGCTGCATAGGGATTATTTCCTGCTCTCTGCAAAGGAAGATGCCTTCAGATTTTGTTAAATGATAACAAATAAGGAAAAGGAGGCCTCCCCTAATTCTAGCAATCCTATCCCTCCCACTGGGCCTTCCTAGAGGTGGCAGAGTTGAAACTCCCAGGTTTTATTTTCAGAACATGGTCATTTCTCATTTTGATATTTTAAAGTAAACAATTCTTGGTTCCCATGTATTATTCAAGTAGACAGAAGTGGGTATCCAGTGCATACATAATCAAACATCCAGCCTGCACCAGACAACCTTCTCAAATCACTTGAGAAATTTCTCTATTGCTGTTGTTATCATTCTCCTTTCACTTCCTCCAATTATTTAACACTTCAAACATTGTATCCCATGTTTACCCCACAGCTGTGGGATGAAGCAAGCAAGAGCCGGGTTCCTTCAAGTTGGGCCAGTGCTTGTCCACAGGAGAGGAGAGACAGCAGCACAGATGTTTCTGCTATCATGTTAATACAGAAATAACCTGTTGAAAGTAGATTTGATTTCAAACCTTTCAGTGAGAAAATACCAGTTTCAGACAGAGGAATTAATGATTTTTAACCTGCCTATCATGCTCTTTTATTGCTGGCATGTAAAATTGTTATTGGTGTTTGAAGCTGTAAGTAGTAACATTGAGGATATTTTTGTCACTGCCAAAACATTTACATGAAACTGCTATTCAGATAAAATTATCTCAAAACTGCAAAGCGTGTGTAGATTCCAAATTATTCAGCTTGGAGAGATTGTTCCGTATTGAAATTACACAGTAGAAACCCACAAAACACCACCATTGCTTCAGATTCACAGGAATGGCAAGAACAGCTCGTAAAGGAATTCTTCTCCTTAAATGCACTACTGGAACAGAGATGGGATTTTGCTATATTTAAGCCAGTATTTTGCTACCAGAATACCATAGTGTTTCACTCTTTCAGGCAGACTTGTTGGATCTGACTGCTGTGTCCACAACACTTCAAATGTCAACAGAATTGCTCAAAGAGAACAGTGGCATGGAAGTGATGTGTGAGGAAGCTAAAGCACAAAAGGTGAAGAGCTGTGGAATGGCAAATGAAAAATATAAGTTCAAAAAGTACAGTAAAATGTCAGTGCTGGTAGGATCCTATTAACTACTCTATTTCTTTATATCTCATGTTTTATCTTTCAGTAACACCAGTTATGGAAAAGAGTCGGAAATATCACCAAAAAGAGGACTGGGCAATATTGCAGATTTCAAGTCTTTGACGAACTATCATTCAAGGTATTTCAATGTGTTTTCCTTTGCAGAATGTTCTAAATAGCATTACTGCTGCTTTTCAATAGGGATTCTGCGTTACAATGAAAGAATGATATGGCCACATTAAAGATATCCTCAAGAGTACCGTGGTTTCCTAAAAGAACCATAAAGGTAAGTTTCCAAGGATCGCAGGAAGGGCTAATTTGGCAACAGAGGTCAGGCATAATTTCTCTTCGGAAGAGAGAGGATGGACAGATGATAACAATATATGTGGACAAAATTTAAAGTGATAAACCCAGAAACTTCTAACTCTGCTGTCAGAAAAGGGCTGACAAAGAAAAGCGAGGTCTGTAGAAAGAGCTGGCCTGTGAGGAATATTGAGTGTGGCACAGCGGTGGGGTCCTTTTGCCCTCTTGGTCACTGATAATTGGAGATTGACATCTAAAACTTGTGTGTTCTTTCTGTGCAAGCTTGTAGTTGATTTGTTCTCATTCCTTCAGTGAAATATCCTGCAAAGCAACAAGAAAGCAGTAGGATTAGACAGGTTTCCCAGATGTGGTGAGGGGTGCACAGTGGGTGTTTGTCTGTAATAGGAACTTTGTGCTTTTTCAATACAGGATGGTTTATGGCGGCATAAACTCATAGTGATTTCAGAACCAAATTGATGAAAGGGTATTCTGCACTGCTAAGTGTCCCATCCATAAGAAGAGTCGTAGATAAGGCACCTTGTCTAGAACAGTCTGATGTGCTTCACTGGGAAAGGGAGAAGAAATGGAACAAATAACTATATGAGGAGGAATTAAGAACTAATGATCTCTTCAGAGGCTGTGCTTTTTCCATTTTTTAATATGCATTCGATAGCAGCTAAGTAGAATATGGAGAAGAATGTCCATGAGCATACACAATGCACATGTTTCAAAACAATCTGCAATACCTACTTTCTGTCACATTCAGCTTAAGTGTTTTTTCCTTAAAAGAACTAAGGATTAAGATTTGCATGCCTTGGAGGAGTTAAAAAAACCAAAACACCCCGCCTCCATTTCAGTTTCACAAAATCGGACCAATTACTGTATTATTAGTGATTAAATTTTTTATCCAGACTTAGCTGAGAAAAACAATGGGGATGCTACAAAACACACAGCAGAGCATGGCATTGGCTTTTTAAAATTAGCACGATTTTCTTCTAGCAAAACCCTTCTGTCACCCAAGTTGGACAAAGGCATGATTTTGATGTGAAATGGGCTAAAGCTGAAATAACCTTTTAAAAACAGGGATTATCGTGCCACCTGGGTTTGCCTTCGTAACTTTTTAATTCAGTTGTTTCTGAACAGATCTGTTCTCTGTAATGCCAAACGCTTTTGGAAAAGTTTATAGTTACCTTCTCTGTTTTCCATGATATTTTCATTAACTGAAGAGATGTTCATCTCCTCAGAGGTACAAAATGCACACATGCAAAGCAAATGATCTGAGATTTCTTGAAATGGTGGTGAATGAACTGACTGCCATGTCACACCTCACTATCTGGAGTACTTTTGAGATGGTAGGTTTGGCAATGCTCTTGACATCACCCAGGAGAAGAGGGGCACAAAGTTTCACACGTCATCTCCTTTCTTACAAACTCTTGTGGCTTCCGGGAGGTAGAGTTAGCTCTTTGTTCTCCACCTGAGAGAAGAAAAAAATGTAAATTATGGCTCTAATTCAGCAGGGTATTTCAACACCTAGTTTAAAGTATCAGCTGAGCTCCAATGAGTACAGAAAGTGTGTGGGCAACCTGAATGACATAGGCACGTATGTAAGTATTCTGCTGAATGAGGCTTCAAGTTGCATTTGGGAAAGCATGCAATTAGATAAAAAGGAACACAGTAATTCCTTTTTTCTCCCCCTTCTTTTTTCAACAGTATTTAGCTGCATTTTTCTTAAAGTACGTCTGTGTGAAAAGCTGCACTATTGTAGATAAAAACAGATAGAATTTGGTAGATTAAAGATTTGGAAATTAATTTCTATGGGGACCTTTTCTAGTCTAGTCTCTACTGCTTTATCCTGCCAATTTGTTTGTCTGGTCTCCGTGTGAACATAACATTTGATACAGTAGGCAACAAAGATCTTTGGTAAGCTTGCTACTTCCTGCAGCACTCTGTGTTCACAATGAACTTTTTAAATACAATTTATAGCTTTCAACTTTCCATTTACCAAGAATGAAGATTATCCAGTGAATTATCCAGCTTTCAGAGAAGGGTAAATACATTCGTTATGCTTGCTGTTCTCTGGCAACACCAGCATGGAGCATCAGCTAGTGAAAGCTTTGTAGAAATAAGGTGTTTAAATCCAGAGCAGACAGGTACTGTTTCCAAAGTCACAGGATGGACCCAACAAATCCATAGCCCTGGCTACTGAAAGATGCTACAGAAAAAAAGGAAAAAAAGGGATACACTAGTGTATTTGGAGATCGCCTAAAGGCACTGACACAGAAGCTCATCTTGAATCTGTGTTGATGGATGTATCCATGGTAGGTGATGTCACTGGAGAGGTCTTTGACACCTTTCAGGTGGAAGCGTGGAGAGAGGCTGTGCCTTCCCTGTGTGTTCAGTGACATTCCAGGACAGTTTTTTTTCATGGTGGCTTTTTTTAATCTTATCCAAAATTTAAACTCTTCTTTAAAAACTGTTCCCTTTCTCAAAGTGTGCAACTTTCATAAGAAGATTATTCTATCCTTTCCATACTTATAGCTTACTCAACCATTTTCCATAAATACATTGGTAAAAATGTGATTTTTAAATGTTAAGGATTCTTACTCAAAACTGATGTACTAGAAAGTGCAGAGCAGTCCTGCAGTGGTACAGGGAATGCTTGCTTTCAACTTCCAAAAGTTAAAATTTGCCAAGTCCTGAGTCCTTGAAGAGATTTTAGAACAATAAGTATCTCAAGAAAGTCTAATATCCTGAAATTGCTCACAGCAAGAAGTTCCAGGACGTACACAGAATTCATTGCCATCTTCTCTGCATCACCCCCATTCCCCATTCTGCATGTTTTCACCGTGTACCTTCATTCCATGGTAGACTATTCCCAAATTTAAAGTCTCCTGTTAAGACAAAGCATCTTTGAGCTGTTACTTCTATGCTAACATCCCTTTATCAAGTTTACCTTTTACATGATAGATACATGCTGCTGAGCTGGTAGGATCTGATTGAGAATTTGCTCATTACCTCAGTCTTCACCCTTTAGTAGCTATTTATACCAGTACCAACAAATTGGAGACTTCTGGATATGGACCACTGGAGACAAAGCTGCACAGAAGACATAAAAGGCATTTCCACCAGAAAGATTCCAGTAGCTAAGCTGATCTTCAGGGGGTGATGCTGAGTCCTTAATGGTACTTTTTACAGTGTCTTTATTGCTTTTTAGTTAAGCACATAATGCAGCTGTGTAATTAAGTCACAAGAATAATGTGGGACAAAAGGCACATGTGGCTTTTTTCTGTTTTTCATTTTCCTCCTTGTAGTTGTTACTGGGCCATTCTAGTGGTAACAACTAGACATGAGAAAAAATTGTGCTCGAATTTTGCCATTGCAGAGTAATTTGTAAAACTTAGGCTGTCTTCTGAAAATACTAATTTTTACTACAAGTTAGATAAAGCACATTTTTTTCTGAATGCTTTTATTAGTCCAGATATTTTGGTTTGAAAACTAAAGGCAAGAATATTTGGAAATCCAATTAAAAAATAACCTGGGAATAGGAGAAATCTAGGAAAACTGACTCCTGTTTTCCCATCAGATAAATCAAACATTGTTCTAAAAAGCTATTGAAACCAGCTGTAGGAATAATCAGATCATAATTTACACAGGGCTGTGTAGCTAGCTAATTATTTAAGATCTGAGAAGCTGCCACAAGGGGCAAAAAGTGCTCAAGACAGCTGGTTTTTGAAGAAAACTCACTGAAAGCTAAGGACCAAACTGACCCTTGTGCTGGAAGACAGAGAATTATGACAGAGATCCTCTTGGCTAAGTAAGGAGCTTTTTAATAGTCTGAAGTGGAAATGAGATCATACAAGAAGCAGAAAAAAAGACAGACAAGCAAGGGGCCATATATAAAATTATTGCTTGGGTACTTATTGGTGAATGGGGAAGGCCAAAGCCAAGTTTGAGCTAAAATTAAGGGATATAAAAAAAGTAACAAAGGGCTTCCCCAAGTATGCCAATAGCAAAGGGACCATGAGCCTTTCCTGCAGGTTGATCACAAGTTTGCTGGGTGGAGTTTCAATGAAGATATAAACTCTGTTTCACAGACTTCACCTGGGCTCTCTACTACCCAAGCTCTGGTGCATGGACTTGTTTCTGCTCAGAGAAGTGCATGAGAAGAATAGATGAGAAGGAAGCTCGTTCCTTTGGTTCTGTGTGTTTCAGATGTCTCCCCTCGTTGCGTGCAGGCAGCTCTGGTTTGAATGCATGACAGTACCTCTGAGCTGGTCTTGATCATCACCCAGAATCGTGCTACTGCCTTGAAGCTTATGGAGACCAGGCCAGTCATCTACCAGGCAAGCCATCTCTATTTGGAAAAGCCTCTTACACTCTCACCTCTGTATAATGAATGAAGTTGAGTGCAAAGCCATCATACAGCTGCAACCCAGTTGTGGCAACTGTTCTTCAGATTAAATGTCCAGACCTCATTAGGTTGATTCTCTGTGAAGAACCTATTACAGTATGTCAGTGATTAATGTGGCACTCACTAAGCAACACATTTCTGCTTTCAAACTGTTCTGCAACAGTGGAAAAAAATCTTTCTGTTCCAATATGTCTCTAAACGCTGCACTAATTTTGTCAACACAGTCTGTAAATGGGCAATACTTCAATTTCTGGTGTAGGGTAAAGTGTAGCATGAAATAGTTCTCATGGAAAATCTGTAATTTAGACTACCTGTAGTCTCATTAAACATAATTACTTTGGACTAGATGAGTAATCTTTAAGCTTATAAGCTGGCAAATAAATGTTGTCTATTCAAAGTCCATTAAGAAGTTCTGCTTTGCTTCAGTCTCTGCCTCTTCCAAATGAAAAGTGAGATGTGGTGATTGTCTGTGGATTTTGTGGCATTCGTTTTAGGATCTTTTTCATACTCTGTACATTGGGGGCTTTCTATGTTATTGCACAGGCTTGTAACTGCATTCTGTCTTTTTATAGAGATACAGCAAGAGAGCTAGCCGGGTGGTAGCTAACGGTTCAGTCGTGTATGCAAAGACTGGTCTCCCCATGACACTGTAGACATCTTCATCCATCAGTCCAAGTTCCTTCCTAAGTCCTCTGAAGTTTGGTTCACCTTCCCTTCCTGCTGTATCTGTCTGCAGAACCTCCAAGGCCAGAGATTACCCAGAACAGGGCTTTCAGACATATCCTGATTTTTGTGATTTGTTTCACTGACACGCTGTGTTACTGCTAGGGTTAGAAAAAGGTCTGTATGTCCTACTTGGCCACATGAAGAATATGAGCCCCCAACACCAGAAACCGTATAAGTAAGTGCAGGGACAGTATACAATAGAAAAGTGGCATTGGATGGATAAGGGAAGGTACTTCAGGAGTGGGAGTTGTACGTTGTACAAAGCCCTGAGAAGAGTGCTCTGAACAAGGAAGGCTGTGTAAAATTTTCACCACTCATGGTTAATAAAAAAAGTGGTGCTGGAAAAGGTGTTAGGATGAGGGGAAGAATGGGAAATCTATCATGCAAGAGAAAAGTGGAGATCATGGCTTCCACAGCCTGACAAAATTAAGAGGGGATAGAATCATTGTCATTGGATATGTTTTGCAGATGAGGATCAAGGGAGAAAAGCTACTTAAGCAATCGATGAACAACCTTGGTATTTAGGAACAGGCAGGGATAAATTTGTTCTAAGTACATTTAAGCTGGAAATAATGATGGTTATAAGATCCTGGAACTGTCACAGAATAACAGGAGTTTGGAATTAACAGTTTTTAAGAGCTGGCTTACTAAATTTTCAAAAAAGGGTTAAGAGATACTGCGTTTGTTACAATCCCTCGTGGCACCCTCCCCCTGCACAAGACAAAAACTCTCTAAGTCAGAGGTCACTTGGATTTCAAGTTGTTATAATCAAAGCCTGATTGTTTTAAGTTCTTTGGCATAACCAGGACTCCTAGAATTTACAGAGCAATGGTATAACCTAATGGAAACAACACCTAACTTTTAAAATAAATATCAATACTTCAAATTCATTACAAATTTGGAATTAGCCAAAAACCTGGCAGCAATTTGAATGTGGCTGAACAGCATGATACAAGAAATTGGGAGGGGGCGGGAATTGTAAACACAATATTTTTGTCAGTGGATATATTCAGACATTTTTAAGGTGTTGTTAATTTCTCCATGGGCTGCATATAGTTGAAAGCTGAAGAGGGGAAGCTACGTAAGTTTTGTGACTTGTTCGTGGTGTTTCTGGTGAACAAATGAGCAAGTCTGCATATGGCCCAGAAGGAAAACACAAGTGCTATTATGGAAACACTGTATTCACCTTGCATAATAAGTCATATTGCAATTAATTCCTTCCTGTAAAGGGGCTTCTGTGAAATGTGCTAAATAAAATAATCCTCTGACCCCTTCCTTTTTTTTTTCCCATCTCCTTATATGCTTTTTGAACTGTATCCCCTAAAAGAATCCTGTATTGTTCCAGTGACCTGAATCTGCAGAGACAAATCCATTGCCTTCAAACAGCCTGTGAACACAGCTTTGTAAAATGTGGATCCCCTCACTTCAAACCAATGGAAATTCCTGTTAACCAATATCATGATTGTCTAATGGCAACATATTGGGAAAATACCCTGGTTTTTCTGCTTTCCTGAAAAACTGTTTTCTTCCTTGCAGGACGCTATACTAATGTTTAATCCTTCAAATGGTCAACCTCAGAGGTGGCCCAAGCCGTCTTCCTGCCTCCCCTGTTGCTGTGGGTAGCACTGCTCTGAATAAGGATCTTGTATGGGCTAGAACATGGGGCCACTTCAATTTTTATCATTAAAATAGCAAGGGCAGGATTAAGAAGTCAGCTGCATATCACATCTGCCCCTCAAATCTCTCAAAAGCTGCCTGTGGTGTTTAACCATCTGAGTCTTCCAGGAAGGAAGAAGAGCTGGAATAAACACTGTACCCAGGTGCTACAGAATCAACTGTCTGTTTAAAACTTCTGTAGGATTCATTTTTAATATGTTCATTAATGATATTGACAGCAGCACTGAGTGCACCCTCAGCAAGTTTGTGGATGATAACAAACTGGGAAGTGCAGCTGATATGTCAGAGAGATGGGAGGCCATCCAGAGGGACCTGGACAGGCTGGAGAGGTGGGCCCAGATGAACCTGATGAGGTTCAACAAGGCCAAGTGCAGGGTCCTACACCTGGGCCAGGGTAACCAGCACTATCAGTATAGGCTGGTAGAGGGTTTACTGGAGAGCAGTGGAAAGGGTTTTGGGAGTGCTGGTGGATGAAAAACTGGACAGGAGCCACCAATGTGCAATCACAGCTCAGAAGGCCAATCACATCCTGGGCTGCATCAAAAGAACTGTGGCCAGCAGATCAAGAGAGGTGATCCTGCCCCTCTACTCTGCCCTGGTGAGACCTCACCTGGAGTACTGCATCCAGTTCTGGAGCCCCCAGCACAAGAAGGATGTAGACATATTGGAGTGAGTCCAGAGGAGTGCCACCAAAATGATCAAGGGATTGGAGCACCTCTTGTATGAAGACAGGCTGAGGGAGGTGGGGCTGTTGAGCCTGGAGATGAGAAGGCTCTGGGGGGACCTTATAGTGACCTTCCAGTACATGAGAGGGGCCTACATGAAGGCAGGGGAAGGTCTATTCCAAAGGGTTTGTAATGACAGGACAAGGAGTAGTGGTTTTAAACTAGGGAAGAATAGATTTACACTTGATATTAGAAAAACATTCTTTAATACAAGAGTAATAGATCATTGGAATGGGCTGCCCAGAGAGGTAGTGGAGGCCCCCACCCTGGAATCTTTCAAGGTCAGGCTTGATAGGGCCCTGGGTGACCTGACCTAGGTAGAGATGTCCCTGCTTGTGTAGGCAGGTTGGACCAGATGACCTCTAGAGGTCTCTTCCAGCCTAAAACATTCTATGATTCTATGCTTTTTTTTTTTGCCACAGAGGTAACAAAGCATGATTCCAACAGGTTCAGAGACCTACCTCTCAAAGAACCTGGCACACTGGCCTCAAAACCCCAAAGAAACCCATTCTTCTGGAAATATATGTTCCTGTACCTGGACATCACGATCTCACCAAATGGTAGGGATGTACAAACAGTCTTTAGCAAAAATGTAATATGGCTTGCTAGGAATAACCTTTATGTATCCTTGTGTCTATGTAGCATTAACAAATACTGTATACCTTAAAAGGTTTCTGTGGGAAACTTGCTTCCCCTGACTGATAGCAAGCTTCTGGTAAAATCAGTTTGTACTGTAGATGCAGATGAGTTTTTGTCAAAAGAAATTCCTTCCAAGCCATGGATAATTATTATCCACTACGAATTACCTAATTATCTTTTGGGTTGTTTTGTTGTGTGGAAAAAGAAACAGGGAGTTTTCTTGCCAAATCCCTCAGAAGTGGCCTAAGTGCCCATTGTCTGAGAGAGATCAGAGTTTCAGACCGCTGTCCCATTGTCCAGCGTCAGTGCATGCAATAGCCTGGCCTCATAAAACAGACATTTAACTGAACAGAGCCAATTAGCCCTTCATCGTGGCTCCTGCTCACAATAGAAAAAACAACTGATGTTCCCTTAACTTGAAACAATGGGAGGATATGCATGGGCTGTGTAACTCTTACAATCGGAGTAACGCTTTCCAGAGTGGGACCGTGAGAAAGTGAAGCCTGTAAATGGCCTTTCAGTGCATGAACTCCTGAACAGTCTTTTATAATGTGAACTCATCAGTCAGCTGTCTGGGGATGTAGTTTTCTTTAGAAAATCTCAGTTCCTCTGCAACATGCCAGTTTTTCATGATAAACCATTCTGCTGAATGATATTTTGTCTCTGCACTGTATTCACCCCAGTATGGATTTATTCAGCAGCATCTTTTCCCTCCAGCCCTCTTTTACATTCCTTACTATGCTTGTAGCTCTTCCTAATGATCTTGGAATAGCAATGACCACCGATGAGAGCATGGCAAGAACTGAATGTCGCTCCTAACAATGGCAGCAGGACCTCATTTAAGATTCGGATGTTGAGAAAATTCAAACAAAGAAGCTGATGACCTCAGAAATTTATCCCTTCCATATGAATCCTGTAATTTACTTTGTCTACTTTCTCCTCCACCTAGTTGGGATCTTGCCACCACATCTAATCACTGGATACCTAGAACCCAGTTAGAGCTCTTGTTAGCAACAAGACAGTGTTCCAACAGTAGCCCTTCTTCAATGTCAGTGTATGGCATTGTGTCCCTTCCCACCCAGAATGTTTTCCAAGTACCTTCAGGCAATAGTTTGTCACTTGCAAGTATGAAACTCTTTGAAACAAAGAGGCCTTTGCTAATGGCAAGCCAAAGATACCATTAACTTTGGGAAAACAATACACAATAAACGAAACCATCTACTTCATTCAGTACCTTTGGCAGTGGTCCATTGACTTGATCACCAGATAATGCTATGAATTTCCTGTAGGCATACATTGCCTTCTGAGCATCATTTCTCCTTCCCTATCTGCTAAATTTCCCACTAGTTTAACCTTGTTTAGAAATTGTAGCTCTACAGGTCTGACACCTGCCTGGGCAGGCCTATTTCCAGACCTCTGCAAACTGGTGTTCTGTTGTTTTCTAAATGCCTTTCCTAAAAAATCAGGCTGAAGGTTTAATTTTATTTCATGGCTAAGTGAAAGAGTTTTCAGTGAAGATGACAGAATGGTTTGGGTTGCAAGGGATCTTTACACGATCATCTAGTCCAGCCCCCAAGAGAGCTCATTTCTGCTGCTGTTTGTGTGAAAAAGCACTTTCCATTGTTCAATTCTTAACATGTATCTGTTTCTTCATCATGTCTACTCATTAAATCCTTTGCAAGGGCTCTTATAGAGGAGTTGTCCCAGTACAGGATACTTAGAAGACTGGTAGGACTTTGTGGTCATTGAAATGTAAATGATGTCTCCCCAAAGTGCCCCTGGAATAAGGAGTGAAAGGGCCACATTTTTTATGAATAAAGATGGTATCAGAGAGCACTTCCTGTCTGGAGTATCTTTCCATCCAGTGATCTGAGTAAAATAACTGCAGAGATTTAACTAGTTCTATGGACATTCTTTTGCTCACCAATAGATGGGAGCAGAGATTTCTCTACTCATTAAATTTTCAGGCTACAGCATTTGCAGTTTTTTGAAGACTACAAGGGGAAAAAAATAAAACTAGTCAATGACAATCTAACTCATTCACATGTCCACAGGGAGAAGTACATTGTTTCATTTGGTAGCACAAAAATGAGGTTTGTAATGGGAGTCCAATGGAAACCAGGAGTCAGTACTCTAGAATTTTTAACCTTGGAAATCTCTGTTTTGGTATCTCGTGCTGGTCAAAGGTGTTTAATATGTTTACAGCCTCTCATTGTTATTTCCTAGATGGATGTATGTTTTGCTTGGATATAAGCCTTTATAAAAGCAAATAGACACGTCCTAAACTTCCATTAATTTTTCTCAGAACAAAGAGAAAAAGCTGTCCAGATGTAAATAGCTAAACCTCTAATGAGATGATCAGTGAATTGCTTCTCTCTTGCACTATAAGCATTTAAATTAAAATATTGCACTTAGGGCACACTGCACTTCTAACTTGCATAGCAGGATCCAGGCATCTAACACAAGCCAGACAAATGGCTTCTGCAATTAGCTTTCAGCATAGGTCCCTAGCCTCTGACCTTTCTTGTTCTTCAGAGGCAAGCCAAATGCTTTGTTAAACAATATTAATTGTGCTTGGCACTTCTCTAGGGCCAGAGATGTCACAAATAGTTTCCTACTAGCAGGAAGGTGTTTGTAAGAAGCGAAATCTCACATGTCTTTTCCATGCTGAGAGGAGGCTGACTCAGCTGTCTCGGAGGTGAAAGAGAAGTCTGATGTGCTGCTTTCTGTGAGACATGGCAATGGCAGTGCAGTGCCTGCACAGGTACTACCTGCATGACTCTGCTGTGTTGCTTTTCACCATCCTGGGCTTAGCAGCTCCACTAGCTCACGTGTGAACCCCCTGTGCTCCACCTTACCCTGCACTTCCCAGTCCCTGCAAGCATCCAAAGCTCACACATTTAACCAAAGCCACCCAGGTTAGGACTCTTTTTCAGCTGTCAGTTAGAGAGAGAATTGTCTGGAGAGACTCAGCTTAGCTGTGCTGAGCTGACTCCTTGCACTACCTCTTTATACTGCGTACAGGTCAGGTCTAGGGGTAGCAGATACTTACCATGGACAGCTTAGCCCAGTGCCACAGTGAGGCAGGATGAACCTGGGAAAAGAAGTCTTGATTTCTGCATGTATTTGAAGGCAGAAAGCTGCAGCTACACCTGGGAGGATTTTTTTTAAATGCCTCCATAATTGGCTAGAGTCCTGACTCACCGACCTGAGCTGCAAAACCTCTTTATGTGCCATTTAACTAGAAAATGCTTTTTTAAAAATCTATTTCCTGAGATCAGTTTGAATAGATTGTGATTGGTTTGTTGGGAGAATTTTTGCTTAATCCTCTGCTTTCATACCTAAATACTTTGTGCAAGCACAGTGGGAATACAAGTTAAGTGCCCATGGGGCTGGCCATATAGAAGAGGGTTGACAGGACAAACGGTAAAGTTATCCCATCGTTTTCCTCAGTACCTCTTTTTCTTAGTTCATTTTTCAGTCTCCAGTTGGGCTATAGGCCAAATAAATGTTCTGCTGGTAAGAAGAAATGACAACAGTAGCTGGTCGCCTGTTAAATGGAATACTGAAGTTACTGTCTAATTTCAAGGGTTTACGTGTCATGCATCACATTTTGTCTGCACTCAGACTGGTGTCAAGTCACTGTAACTCCAGTGACCTCCGTGGCCTTTCTCCTGTTTTGCAACTGTGTGAGATTAAAGTTCTTGAGACCATCTACAGAACTATTTTTTTTCATTAAATTATATGCCCCCCTCTCTGTAGATACAAGACACCAAAAAGTTTTGTGGTAACTTACCAACTGAGTAGTCCTGACATCCTCAAATCTGAAAAAAAAATAATTAAATTCAGAATATGAAGAAAAACCTCATTTACCATAAAGGAGCTATTGGTATTATTTGTGCTGATTCAAGCTGACATATTAAAGCAAGCAGCAGCATTTGCCTTGGCTTCCTGAATTTTGCGTTTTTCTAGCTTTACATTTAAAAGAATATCGACAGCTCAACTCATTTCCCAGTTAAACACCAGCTGTGTGCTTAGGAAGAGTTTGGGTTGATATGCTAGTAAAAACCATACTCTGAGCTCTCCTGTTTCATGCAGCTTGGTCAACAACAAATGTTTGAAATTCTTCAAGGGAAAGAAAACTTTTCTCCTGCTAGCTGGTGAGTAGGTGCTTTGGGACGTGGGCTGAATGTTTGAGGTATGTCAGTACAAATTTGAGGTCTGCTCAACGTGAGGTGCCACCAAGGAATACTAGCAGTGTATGTAGAGGTAAAACATGGTGCTGAGGTATGGTGAAAGTATTTCCTCCAGGGCACTTCAGGCCTCTGAGGGCATCTTGATGCCCAGACCATTTGCCAGCTCCTGAGGTGCTGCTGATGTTGCTCCTTCACTGCACCTCACCCCAGTCAGGGGTCTTCATGTTTGATACCAGTATGATATAACCAGGGAGATTCTGCCCGGTTCCTAGTTAAATCTTTATTTTCTTATTTATGTTTCTTTCACTGACTTTTTTGAATAGGGAAAATTTTAAAAAGGAAGCTACAGAGTTTAAGAAAATCAGAAATTCCTATGACAGTGAGGTTAAAACATGCTCTGTGGTTAATAATTAGTAATAACAGTAGTAACTGTAACACCTAAGATCAGTAGTAAAGGCTTTGTATCAGGAAAGAAAAAAAAAAAAATTATTCACCCTACATGTGATAGATCCCATGGTTTGCTGACCACAGGACAGACTGGCAGTACTTTAAAGGTTTATTCAGTGGTTAAGTCTTGCCACAGGACGGGGAGCTCACACAAGGACACTTGCTATCCCTTGGCAACAGGGACATGGAGAGAAGCAGGATCCCAAGTCCTCATTTGTACCATCCTCAGCCATCTCCACCAGCAGCACCTGATATGGACTCCATTGTGGGAAGCACTGCATGGAACCTCTCCAGAGAGAAACAGAGCTGAGGGGTATGTGGGCAGCAGTTACACCAGATCACAAACACAGAAAATTGCTTTTGGAAAGGACTACTGTTCAGCAATGTGTTTTTTCTTAGAAAAGAAAGGTAGTGACAAAAAGGCTGAAATAAAGGGTAACAGTTTCAGTGTACCATGTATCCTCTCTCCCTGTTGTAGGAGACCTACCACATTTGTAATTTATAGCTGAAACTTTCACAGCAAAGCAGGAGATAGGATCATCTGTCAGTTTTAATGAGAGGGATATCCAAGCTCTTGAAGAGAGTCTAAAAAAATTTCAGCCTACAGCTCAGACCTAAAACACAGGAAGAATTCTGGTAAATGTGTCAAGCCATGGATCACAAAATGGAAAAAATCCACAGTAAGTGTCATGCTTCTCTTTAAAATTTATGTTTCTGTATGTAATACAGGGCTCTGAGGAGAATGCACGTAGTCCAAGCTGTTTGCACTGAGCAAGTTATTAGGACAGTGAAAGTTCACCAAGTGACTCTGCCTTATCTTATTTTCAAAAGTTTAGTTGACATTGGCCAGAAACACAGATGATAGTGATCTCCATGTTTCACATATCTTAGGGAAAGCTGGCAGGTTTTCTACTTCCTCTAGAGGGCATGAAAAGCAACCACACAATTAGAAAAAGGGCTGCCCACCTTGATCTCTCCAGTATCTACCATACTGAAAGAACAACTCTAGGAACCAAGAAACTGAGACTTTAGATCTGCTGCTGCTTTTTCTGAGATGTTACCAGCCAGACTTACTATCAGGAGTCATGGAAAAACAGGTATTTACAGGCCTGCAGGCTATTTGGTGAGCATTTTTTGACAGGGCACTTTGGCAGTGTTTGCTCCATATGCTTGTGTGAGTACGGTCTGAGACGTGGCTGGGTGGCAGCTCTTCAGCATGCTATTGGCTTGCCATGGTGCATCTGCCTGCGAGTGCCACACACTTCTCATTTTCTTCTTCAGTTCAAAGCCCTGTGCCATATTTCCTCCTGGATTTAAGTGAATCAAAGGGTGCCAGACCATAATTCAGTTTATTTTTTTCCAGCAGATGCCATAGTGCCCTTCTTCCACTAACAGGCAACAAAAAGTTGGGAAAGCGGTTTGTTCTTTATGTAATTACAAAGAACTACTGCTATTGAAGACATTTCTGCTACAGAAAAGGTTTTTGAGATACTGATAATTTCCATTCCACTTCAGTATAACCCATTTTGTTCAGTTTATAATTGTGGTGCAGAAATCTTACCTTGTCCCTGCTTGCGGTGGAGGGGTTGGACTAAATGACCTTTGGAGGTCCCTTCCGGCCCAGACATTCTGTGATTCTATGAATAGATTAACTGCAGAAGATAGAGATTTAAGTTTATGGGTGCATAATTCAGAGCAATTTGCAAGGAAGACTAAATGGTTCAGACAGAACCACAGCAGGGGGTTTCCATCATCCTGTATCTGTTTCCTAGACACTTGCTGATGAAGAGGTGCAGGTGCGTGTGTCCAGAAGAGGAGAGGCCGTGGCCATGTGAGGTCAAAGGAGTCACCTGCCTGCTGGGAACAGCTGACTGGCAGCTCTCAAGTCGGGAGAAGGTTTTGGCATGGCCTGTCTGCAAAACTTGCCTGGGCATGTCTAACCCATCTTCATGGTGAACACATACATCCTAAGCCAAATATGACTTGGTGATTTTTCTTCTTCTCAGAATTTTCAGTAAGACTTTTCTAGTATTTATTCTATACTTACCTAAGCTTTTTCACTCATCATTTTAAATAGATTTTTTTTTTTTTTAAGTGGATTTTTCACCTTTGCTATGAGCCCAGCTTTCCAAAACCCAGAAACCTTCCAGAGTCTTGATCTTGTCCTAGGGTATGATCTTGGCTTTGATCTGCCTTTCTCAGCTTTTTTTCTTGTCATTTGCTTACTCCAGGGGAAAGATCTCTTCAGCTCCTTTTCATGACAGGGCTTCTCTGAAGCAAGGGTCTGAAATGAACTTTTTTTAATATTTTTTCCTTCTGGAAATAATTCTACAGATTGTATTGGACTTAACTATCACTGCTTGTGTAGAAGTTGCCAAGAGTTCTGAAAAAAAAAAAAATAGAGAAACCAAAAAAACAAACAAACAAAAAAAAAACCCAAGTCAGCTAACTGCATGCCAAGTAGGAGGCCTATTAGAAGTTAACAAAACTGATTTATAGTTTGGGTGTGTTCCAAATTTATCAAAGCCACGTCTTCATTCTATTACTCCAGTAGAGTAGTAAGCTCTACTAAAAACCAAACTCTTCTATCCCGAACTGACTTTTGACTTTCTACTTTAACAGTAATAACAGCCTTTATGAAATTATAGTTTGTGTTACTGATAATTTCAGAAGTAAAATTAAACCTTATCCTGCAGAAGGGAGCAGTTTTAAAGATTTTTATACCATTTATCCTAACACGGAGGAAAGCATTTCAAAAAATTACCCAAGAAAACATGAGATTAAGAAGCTGCAGTGTTTCACTGTTAAAGAACATAATGAAGAAGAATGCATCTTATCAAGCTTCAGCTGAGTAGGAGTCATGGATTTTACCCTACACTGGCAGAGGCAGAAAAATAGGTACCTTTGGAGACCTCTGTGTGTGACAGTCACACTATGGGGGGAACTTTTGCCCTATGGAGAAATAATCTGGTTTTCCATTCACTACAGAGAAAGCCAAATCAAGCACTATAGACTCAGTGCCAAGCTTTTAGATGCTTAAACTTAGGTGAGTTGAATCCTCCCCCTGGTTATGTGGTACCAATTTTTTTGGAGTAATCATTTCTATTAAAATTATTTGTGGATGTATCAGTCCTAAACTGGAATAAAGTGAAGGAATGAAGACAGCTCCCTTTACTGTGGTGTTATATGAAGCTTGTGGATATCGGCAGCATGCCTGCATTCAAAGAATCTACTTAATCATATGTTCTTTTTTTTGTATATATATAGAGATATAAACATGATCTGTGAGACAGAGCTAATGTATAAAATTCAAACCCTTAGCAAAAGGCTTTGGTTTTTCCTGGGCTACAATTTACACAGCACTGCAGAGGAGTATGGCTTGTATTACACATCAAAAGTCTTTCACAGGGAAATGCTTGGCTCCAGATTGTTCCTATTACATATCCACGCACACATTCGGCCCCTGCTCCTTACCTTCTGTGCCATATACTTCTGGTCTAGAAGCAAATGATGCACAAAAGCAACTGGTGTGAAAAGGCTGATTGATGAATCCTGTGAATAAGAACCTGAAGGGGAGCCACTCACCAGCGTTTCCATTCCACTTCCACAAAGGCATTTCTCTTGCTCCACAATCCAGCTGCTGGTTCAAGGCCCAGGCTGGGATTTGTGGTGTGGATATTTTGCTTTGACAGCCCAACTTCATCCTGTTTTTACATAATCAGCCCTTTTTGTTACAATCTTTGGGCTTCAGATAACAGAAGTGAAAAACAATTTCAAGTGGAAGCAACATCCTAGATACAGACTAAGACAGAAAACACTAAGAAAACCCAAATATTTTGTATTTTGTGTAATCACCTGCATTGCAGCAATCAAATACTGACAAGGGTTTGCTGATAACTTGCTTTGCAGGAAAGATGATTCTAGCTATACCCTTCAAGGACAGATTTGCCAACAGAACAAGGTAAGATAAATACCTGCAAACTGAAGTGGCTGGAAGCAAACTCACACATGCCTTCACTGTACGAGGCGTGTGTTTGGAGAACTTTTCCATCTGGATGAGTAGCAGAAACAAGAAAGTATTTGAAGCTGGGAAAACTACCATGCTGCTCTCTATAAAGCACTGGTAAGATTTTTATGTGGAGCCCTAAAGAGAATGACATGGAGTGTTTCAGGGTTTTTTGTTTTGTTTTCTTTTCTTTTCCAAATCCTAGAGCTCAGATGTTTGCAAGCAAAACAAAATAAACTCAGGCATTAAGACTCGTTCCTGAAATCTGTCTGGCGGCTGATCGCATGGTGTGTACCCCAAACACAGGCATTGTGCAAGCTTTGTCCCGTGTGTACCCTTGGAGTGTCACGGGTACAGCAGCACTACTGCTATGATACTGCTAGTGGCACCCCCGACACAAAAGGGGAGGTAATTAGCAGAGAAATGACTATTGGTGCAGCTAGAAAGTAGACAAGTAATCTTTCAGATTTCAGTTCATTGCATCGTTGTTTTCAAACCAGTGCCTAATCTTCCCAGACCCCACTCCATGGCTGTTCCTTTCTTTCTTTCTTTTCTTCTTCCCCCTTTTTGCAGGGACTATGGCTTATTCTGATTCATTCTGTTTTTCTTCTTCAATGGCCACAGGGCAGCCTTGCTGTTGCCAAGGATATAGTAAATGCATGCGACATCATGCCACCGAAAACAATTGAGCGAGTCACATTCATTCCCGGTGTAATGGTGCTGAAACCAGTCAGAGTCAGACTGGGAGCAGGACGTCTAAGCTAGGAAAAGATAAAAATAATTTTCTTCAAAGAAAGGCTTCTTAAAAATAGCTTTTGGGGACAAATGTGCAGATTTTGCTTGTGCAATTGTTGTTGGCAAAGGTTTCATTGCCAAACTCAAGTCAGAGCATCAGTGAGAGGTGGTAAACATGCACCATTTTGACAAGAAATTAGTGGGCAATGTAGCACCATGGAAAAATATTAGACTTCCCCACCTCCCCCAGCCACAAAGAGCCTGTTAAGAGATTAAGAATCTCCAGCTCTCAAAGGTATAGCTGTTTTACCAAAATTTAATTAATGAAGAATAATATTTTGGGAACAAGAGAAAACACCTCTGTAGGATGTGGAGTGTTAGGAATAGATGGAAAGTTGCCTGTATAAACAGTTCAGCTACTCTGGGGTAAATTATAGGAGCATTTGTATGCATGATTGCCCATCTGTGTAAAACAAGACGTGCAGCCACACACAGGAATGATGTGCAAGTCAGATGTGAGGCTGAGATTAAGTTGATCCAGAACAACAGAAGATCTGTCCCATCACATCTGAGTTTGACCTAAGGAAGTTTAAATAACTCTAAACGAGTAAATAAATAGAGGAGGAGGTCTCACGGAGAGCACTAAAAGGAAACATGAGGTATGCTATTTAAATATCTCTTTCTGGGTTTGAGGTTTATTTAGAGTCAGCTCAGATTTTGGACTGTTACTTCTCCATTTGAAGTTTTTTTGGCAATTTGGGGAAGGCTGAAGGCTCAGATCCAGCGTGTTCAGCTGTGCAGCCCAGGGTAGTCCATGGACACTGGCAGGAGTATGGGGAGCTGGGGCACTTCAAAACAGAGATGCTGTCAAGAACTTTGCCTTCCACAGCACCCCTCTCAAGTACCAGTTGCAAAACATCAACACCACCTTCCTTGGAGAACACAATTAATTAAATGAGGCTTAATTAACTGGTGTCAGTGAAGCAGATGTAGCAATTATGGCAGAGGTAAATAAATGTACATATTGTAAATTATTATCTTTGTTGCAAACAATGTGTTCTGAAATCCCCATGGCCGCTTGACTCCTCTCCACAGTGCTATTGGGATTGCCATTGGGGAACATTCAAAGAGAAACTTCAAACTGATGAGCAACTAACGTACTTTTGTTAAATTTATATCACAGAAAACCAAACAGCAAGCAGACTTCTTTATTAAGCCTTGTGGACTTCATGGTAAGGTACAACCTTGATATTCAATTTCCATATCCTGCCACATCATGTGCCACAAAAAAGGTCAACTGTTTAAAGTTTTGGGGGGGTTATTTGACATGTTTTACACCTGACAACCCTACTGAAGCTTCTGTATTGTCTAACAAGTGGAGAAAACAAGGACACTATGTCAAGCTAAGCTGTTTCAAATGCAGGTAATAATCACCTGTGTATCTTATTCTGAGCATGTACTCACAGGAACAGTTTTTGAACTCATTTGCTGTGCTGAGAATCAAGAATAATCATGCTGAACTTGTGTTAGTTACACTGAGTGTAGTCTGAAGATCAGTAAAGGAGAGCATCAGAACCCCACGGGCCAAATACACCTCACCTCAGGCAAACAAGACACCTTTTCTAACATCAGTAGGTGCTGATGCAAAAAATCATTCACCTCTGTGTCGGAGGCTGAGACTGAGGGCGAGAAAAGGGGGGAAAAAAGGGTGGGGGAGTGAAAGAAGAGCTAGTAATTGTGAAGTTATTTATTTTATATGTCTGCAGTTGATACTACACAAAGCCTGAATGTGAGTCTGAAAAAGCAAATCTGGAGCCACACCACACTGGTATTTTTGTGAAACCTTTGGCAGCTCTGAAATGGAGGCTTATTAGTAATGAAATATGTTGCCATCTGTTCAAAAAGTTAATACTGTTATAAAAGCTTTGCAACAAATGAAATCTTTCATACCTTGCAGGTAGAAGGACGATGCAAGCTCAGTGTTATGGACACTGAAGTCCACATAGTGAAGCATGCTTTCAAAAAGGCAGACAGAGTAGTTTCTGAGTTGCCTTTCAAAATTTCTTCAAAATAATAAAAAAGACTAACGAAGTTGCTTAGAGGTCCTAGATATAAAAGCAAATGGGGCTAATGTCCTGGAAGAAGCAGTCAATATATTAGGAAACTAAGAGTTGTGAAAGATAATACATTGCACGGTAAGTATGTACCATATTGAGGGGGATGGCTGGGCCTGTGGAACCCACAGAAGTAGCCAGGCAGAACCACGTTCTAGTTCCCAACAGCTTACACATGAGATTTTTTATCTTTCGCTCTACACTCTTTTTGCTCTGCAGACAATGGCAGTTTTGGCGAAGAGAAGGTGGGAACTGGGATATACTTCACTGATTCATGCCATACAGAAGCTGTGAGGGGGGAACAATATACTCCTGCCTCACTGATGATGTAAATGGATTTAAGGTAGGCAGCAGCATATGGGCAGGGTGCTCTGAGAGGTAAGTTGCAATCAGAGGCTGCTGCTCTTCCTGCCTCTGAGCTTGTGTGGTTTACCCTCCTACAGATGATACTGTTATGAGTCAACCTTCGTGGACAGAAAGGTTTCCATGGCCCTTGCCAAGATACCAGCATTCCCCCTGCAAAGGACTGCTAAGGGATGGGCTGTTTGTAAATGCATCTTTAGGGGTACAGGCATTCCCCACCAGGGACACCTGGGAGTGTATTGCCCTGCTAGGATGAGATATTTGTAGATTTTCAGTTCTATGTTACGTGCTTTGTGCTCATGTGTCTCTCCTTACCTTCCAAAAGACAAGATTTAAGGCTAAACCTATCTTTTTTATGATGGTGCAGTGAGTTGCTAACTACATGAGGTGAATGAGTTTGGTTTCTGTGCACAGACGTACACTTCTTTACTGCCTGTCTCAGCTTCATCAATTTTTTGACCCAGTGGGTGAATGAGAAGCGTAATGAGATGAATGAAGATACAAACAGAAAAATAGCTAGTACAAAGTTTAAAAATAATTCTAAAAAAACTACTGAGTAAAATTTGTGAGAAAAGGAAAGTTGGCCTTTTCCTATGCCCAGATGTAGGATGGAGAATCTGCTCAGGCACCTGACAAGGCAGATGGATAATTAGTGCCATGGGTTAGGACCCAGCCAGGCACGACTGGTAACCTGGCAATTGCCTTTCAGCACTTTGTTTGGAAATCTTTTCCTCCTGCTTTAAATAGGTGTTGGGAGAGTCACACAGGAAAGACACACAGGGCCATCTTCCACTGGGGAGCAGAGTGGCAACGAGTGTGCTTGAATTTTTTGGATCTGAAAAGGAAAACCTTTAAAAGAATGTTTCAAGTCCTCATTTTCAGTTCTCCCAAAATCTGAATTCTTTCCTTTTAAATGGGACAAAGGACTTTTTTTCTTCCTCTTTTTTCTCATTTAAAAAAAAAAACAAAAACAAAAACAAAAACTTGGTCATGTTTTAATGCATTTTAGGGAGTTTTTATAAGATGTTTTTCCCAACTGTCAACTTCCAACTACACTAAGATTTCTAATTTGAGCACCTATTCAGGCAATAGTAACTTTATAATAGTCAATGATAGATTTTACATAAACATAAAATATAAATAATTTTTCTCTTATTGTACCAGAAGCTAATCAGATCTCCATAACATCACGTCCTTTTCTTCATAATCTTGTTTTATATTTTATATAACACTTAAAAGCTAGAGTGGGAGAAGTCCTGAAATTCAGGCAGTTGAATGAAATGCTCCAATAACAAAAACCTGATCATTAACTTGTTTGCAAAAAATCACTGATCAGATTATATGACCACTGCTTAGGTATGAATTTATGAGAGTCTAGCAGCATTATTGAGTCCAAGTGAATTTATAGACCCTGTACTAGTGGAAGATGTAGCCAGGCATCATCTTCCTCTTCCCAACTGCTCAGCCTCATGCCACACCCACGCAATGCTCTTCATGCCTTTCCATTTTCATTGTACATTTTTTTAATTACCTTTCTCACTGTCTCCCATGCACTGTGTGTTCATCAAGGTCAATTTGGGTTCATAAAGTTAATAACTTTAACCCCGGTCCAGAGGAAGTCAGCCAACTCACAAACATTTCAAGAGATGTGACTACCTACAGGACAGAATTTAAACAAGTGACTACAGGAAAAAGCTGCAGTGTTTGTAGGTCAGCTTGTACTGGAATGACTGCATCAACAGAAAAACTTGAAAAACTTTTTCAGAGTGCAACAATATTGCCCTCCTTGAATCCTCTCTTTGACTCCCACCATTTTTGTGAAATAATTAAAAAAAAAAATTAAAAAATTCTCTGCTATCTTCTGGTAGCCAGTGCATGACAAGCTGAAAGCAAGTGGTCTAAAATTTGACCATGCTGGGGAATGTCAAAATGAGGCTCAGCAGGGTAGTGTGGTTTCAGTCTTTGCTACTGATCCCATAATAAGCTGAACAGGTTCCATCATCATGTCCTGTACCTTCAGCTTAATTGGCCCAGTCTCTCTAAGGAAAGGCAGCGCTATTGATTTACTGCACTGTATAAATGTGTTTATAGCTTGGCACTAGCACACTTACGTTCACTTTTTTCCAATGTGGATTTCAAATAAGCCCTTTGCTCAAATGAGCCTATTAACTTTAAAGTGCCTAAAGCTAAAACTGAGCTATGAGAGACAAGCTTTAGGGGACTGCAGCCCAGGACAGCTGGGAAAGGCTTCTTTTAGTACCTGTTGTGATTGATATTTAAGCATCACTAGTGGAAAAATAATTAAATAAGTAAAAGCAAACCTGGTGGCACACATTGTCTCAGCCTGAGCTGCCTTTTACTTCAGCTGCACTCAGACCCATCTGATTCCATGGGATTATTAGAGCAGCTCCTGAGTTAAACCAATATGAAATGAGAATGTAGCCCATTCCTTCCTCTTCTTATGAATTTAATTCCAAATGGTCCCATTTGCCTATTTCTGTAGTGGGGTACAATAGACTTAGCAGAACATAATCAACTGTGGTCCCTCCAGCAGTATATTTCATGGGTCTGTTTTGGTCTCCAGTACTTTGAAGAGCTTGGACACAGTTCCCTCTTCTCTCCCAGCCTGGGGGACTGCACAGAGCTGTTCTCAGAGCCCATCAGTGCTGCCCTGTACACTGCCAGAGGGGCCCTGCCTCCACTCTGACTGGATACTGTCATGTGTAACAGCAATTATTAACCCTGCAGGGATACTTAATCAAGCAGAAAGTTTTAGCGGACCCCTAAGTACAAGCCATAATTACCTATACCTGTTCAAGATTAGATCTTTCCAGCTAAGAAATGATATAAATTTCTAGTTGCTAATAAATTGACTTTATTTGAAATAAAAAAGTAACACCTTAACAGCACAGAGAAAAATAAAATTGTGATGAAGAGAGTTAAATTAAGGAAAGTAATATTTAGGATGAATGTCAGGGGTAAAAAAAGGACATAGTACTATCCACTATAAACTTTGGAGCGTTCTCCCAAGGAAGGTGAGTGATTGAGCCCCCCGGTGTGAAGAATTAAAACAGCATCAGGGGAAGCCTGAGGAAAGAAAGGCCCGAGGAGGCAGCATGGGCTGGCTGTAGCAGCACAGGGAGTGTGCATGGCTGCAGAAAGCTGTGCCACCAGACGGCCGCCACGTAGCGAGCGCATTGTGCGTGGGAAGGCACAGGGAACTGGTCCTCTATTAAAAGCAGTGCTTATGTCTCAGGTAGGTATGATTTGCATAGCTTGAAATCCTGCCTCCATTAAAAAAAAAACAAACACAACTCCTCTCCTTTTGCTTTTACAGTTATCCCTAGTATGCAGCTCTAAAATGTACAGGTAGGAGACAAGGCACAAAGCAAAAGCATTTCTGTCACTTGCTGGAGAAAAAGAAACACATCTAGTTCTTATTCTGTAGCAAGTCCAGTTGTATTTTTCTCTGTTATGTTTTATTTTGCCTTTTTTTCCTGGTGTGTTTGTTCTTAGTTTCTGGTGGATAATAAGGAAGGCTCTCCTGATCTGTAGCTGTGTGGGGAATCCCTTTTCTAGAGGAATGTTTAAGCACAATATTATCACAAGCTATAGGCTGATCTGAGGAAGCACAGCTGCTCTGTCAGCTGGAAACTGCCCCCTTCCCAGTCTGCCATCCATTACAAAACGATGCCTGCTGATTACTTTTTGTGCCAGTGAAATGTTTATGTGATGACTGAAAAAAAACCCTGCGTACCAAGGTCAGGATGCCACGTCCCGTTCTCTGTGGAGATTAGCTCACATTGCCTTATTCCCAGATAACTGTCTCGTGAAAAACCTGCAGATGTTATAAGGGCCTACAATTATTAATTAAAAATTATATATGTTCCAGTATCACTTACAATGCAAATTAAATTTGCAAATTTTTGCAGAGCACCCGAGTTTAGGAAACAGTATTTTTGTTGCAGTATTTCTTGGACCTGCTATTATCAGTAAATCCTGGATTACATAAATGGTCATTCAGAGTAAAGGCATTGGGATGAGGGAAAATTTCACTGAACCTGCTTCATATAACTCAGACATTTCATATACAGAAATATGAAATACACTTGGACCCCATGTACAGAGAGATTTTACCATCCAAAGCCAAGGCTCAGAGATGTACTAGTCATGGCCAGTTTAGCTGTTCTCTGGAGCTCTTTGTGTCTGCATAACAGAGGAGGAGCTGAGAGTGAGGAAATAGTCCAAACAGACTGGAGATGGAACAGGTGTAGGAAGCTGCGAGGCAGAGGGCTGGTGGGCTGAGTACTGGCTGAAGCTGGCATAGAGCTGTGCCAACAAAGCCATCTCCCATTGCTTCACTCCTTCTGGGCCTGGCAACAGGATCCTTGTAGGTAAGCAGGATTGCTTCAAAGATCCATGGTGACAATACCAACTTTTTTTTTTTTTGTAATACAGAATACATAGAGACCCTGGAGTTTGTCCAGCCACTTAGAGCAAGGCACTCACAGCTGCCTGTCTCTTGCTCCCTGGCACCAGCTATGAGGCAGTGCTGATGGACTCTTCAAAGTCCTGTAGTTTGGGCCTGTTTGGGAAAAAAAATGCCTGTTGCCACTCACCAGATATGCTGCAGGTCTCAAAAAATAGAAGTGGAAAAAGCAATGGCTATAGTTACTATCCTGGTTTTTCACAGTGCCCTTCATCGACCGGAATGAGATTGGTGCCACTTGTATTTGTCTTCTGTATTGGTAATTGTTATTTTGGAAAACTTATCCCCTAAGAGTTTTGCTTTTACTTGACTGGATCCACTTGTGTGGTAACTCTGTTCCAATACATCCCATCATGGCTCAGAGTGAGCTGCAGGAGGTGGGAGACCTAAGGTCTCACTAGAGCTCTGCAGTTGGCTGGGTGACCCAAGGGTGGTTCCTCTCTCAGCACCACACGCTTTTAGAGTTGCAGAGGTAACAATAGAGATTGGCATCTCATATTTAAAAGGACTCTCAGCTGGAAGGTGATCCTGCTTTCTGCAGTGTATCTCTGTCTCCTCTCTCTTTCTCTGGTATGTCCATTACCTTGGTATTACAAGGTTTTCATTGCACAAGAAGGGAGGTTTCTGTTTGGTTTGTTTTTGAGATCAGAACGATCTTACTTTCAGTCTACCACAGAAACAGTCGATTTGTGAAAGGTTATAGATGTTTCCTCATGCTCCAAAGGAAGAGTAGTTGTCTGCTGCTGCTCACACACTATGTCAGCTAAGAAATGTAGACAGATCTTGGAGATACGTGTGTAATAAGCAGAATAATCTGTCCTGCATAGCCAAATTGCCTCATAAGAGTACAAATGCCAAAATGCTGTGACCTTCATGAAGCTGGGGCCTTGTGGTAGCATGCAGTATTTCTTTCTTTGTGGGAAATCTAGACAATGCTTCAGCAAAGCAGGGACTCAAATCATAGCGCCTCCCTGGTATGCACAGGTTCACCAGAGATGTCTGATCCAGCCAAAATGTGCATAATGAGCCTGGGACATAAGAGGAATAGTTGTGCTGGAAGCTGCATCTTTCACTTGGTCTTTATATTATCTGCCTTTTCTTTGAGTTTGTTTTCATCTCTTTTCTTCCTTTGCAACTGTCAAGGAAGCATCTGTGAGTTTTCTTAAACAAATGTTACACATTAAAAACCCATTGCTGCCTGCCAGAAAGGAAAATGGCATCTTATTTGGAAACAATATGTAATTGTTATTGCTGTCTTGTTGCAAGTTACGCCCTTGAAAAATGATAGGGACTTACTTAGTGGCAACTGGTGCTGAGGAAAAGCATTATAACTGAAGCAGAAAATTAACTGCTGCATTATCTTTTGGAAATACAGTACACAGTTTCAAATGCTGTAATAAAAATACTTGGTACATTGTGCTCTTAGGTGTGTTTGTGATCACTTCAAGACAAAACTACATTTTTCCATGATGCTTTTGCCTGTTTGTCTCAATCTTGGAGTCATGAATGTGCTGTTTGGTGAAGCACATGGAGGTGCTGAGATAGTGTCTGTCATAATTCATCTTTCCTTTCCCAGACAGGCCTTCTGGCAGCGATGGAGACTCGGGTCCTAATCAAGACAGCACAACTTAATTGACTGGAGTAGCAGACCTGCTGCATCTTGGATAACACCTGTTTGTCCAATGCTGATGTGCAACACCTGTAAGTAGAATTTTGACCTTAAGTTGGCACCCTCGGCACCTATACTACCAGGGAAAACTACTAGCAGTTGTAATGGTTTGAAACCTGCTGCCTCTGGTGGGTGGAGATTTGAAACCCTAAACCAGGTACAAGCCTGAATGAAAGGGGCGTACACCTGTCCTATTCCCACTCCCCTTTTTCCTGTCTTTGGGACTTCCTGCCAAGGTCTATAAAAGGGGTGAGAAAGGCACGCCGCCTCCTCCTCCTCCTCTTGCTCTTGCTCTTGCTTTCGCTCCTTTGACCTTCTACCTGGGCACACGCTGCTCTGCTGCTCCCTGTGCTGCACGTGGCCGTGGTCATCTTGGAGACCTGGGCCTGATCTACAGACTGATTCCCTGCCTCCATCCACGTCCAAGGATTGTGCATCCAGCTTCAATCCACCTCAATCCAGCGAGATCCAGCACCGGGGAGCCTTAGCACAACATTTGGGTTTTGTATATTTGGAAGTTTAATCTTCCTTGCCTTGTTGTTCCTACAACCTCCCTTCCCTGTTAAACCCCTACCCTTCTTCCTTTCTGTACCCTGTTAAACCCCTTCCCTTCTTCCTTTCTGTTCCCTGTTAAATAATATATTTCATTTTGTTAATTTTCAGTTTGGTGCAAGGTTTTCATTACCCCTGCCTTCCTTATTTACCTCTCTACCTGGGAAACTGAGGGGTAAGGGAGGTGGGACACAATTCTGCCTTCTAACCGGGACACAGTCATTTATAGATTTGTACTGTTCTTTTTTAATGTTTCCATCTCAATGGATTTTGCCTTTTATTTTATTTTACTTTTTTTTAGCACAGTTCTGCACTGCTGGAAACCCCTTGGAATCCTTGGAATCTCTGCACACTAGCAAACCCCCTCTCTCAGTAGAACTTTAGCTACTGTCTCTCACAGTTACCTGCTATTTATTCAACAAGTATTTCATGCTAGTGAATGTGATTTTTCCCCACACACCTCAGAGAAAACATATAAATAGGGTTTTATCATAAATTATGGGAGGATTTTGTAAATGCTGGGTAAAACCAGTATACAGCAAATTGTGGGAGCTAGTGTAAAGTTAATATCCTTGTTGATCAACCAAAAGGGAGGGTATCATAATTCAGAAGAGGTGAAAGCCCTGATCACAGTAGGAGTTTAATTTTAACTATAGGACCATAACCACTATTCACAGAACAAAAGAGCTCTGAAAAATAAGCTGTAATAGAGTTTTAGCTGTACCTTCTGCCTTGTACTGTTATTAGTTGTCCTATTACTACAAGTATCCCTTTAAAAGTCTAATGAACTGTTTATTTTAAAAATATTATACTTTAATTTTTATTTTTAAAATATTAATTTATAATTTAGATTGTTAGAGTAAAGTAAGCTCTGCCATTGGATGTGATTTTTCCCCATGGCTGATTTAAGTCTTTGGAGTCCCAAAATAAGTCTGAGTGAAATGTTCCCCTTTGCTTTCATCTCTAACAAACCAAACAATGCCCATGATGCTTATAATTCATTATTTGTATTATGATTCTATCAAAGCACTCCTTTCCTAGAGTAGAAGCTGTCAGATGAGGTCCAGAAACTTCTGCTTACATGACAGGCACATGATGGGAGCTGGGTGCTTAGGGTTGATATGACAAAGCTTTGTCTTCATAGTAACCTCTAGAGACCCCTTACTCATGTTTTGGTATCTCTGAAACAAAGCCCTGAGCAAATGCAACTTTGTGAGGGCAACCTGGGAAATTTGAGATAGCATGTAGTACTGGTACCTGATAGTTTTTGCCAGCTGACCCATGGTTCCCATGTCATCCTTAGGTACTCAGACACCCTGTTAAACCTCTCATTCTGTGCACTGCACGTTTGCTTGGTAACAGCCAATGCTTCAGCTAGCAAGGAGCCTTTCTCCTTTTATGACTTCGAGGTGAGCTATGGAAAATGTACATACTTCCCAAAATGGTGTGCCAGGTGAAACTCTTCAGAGGTCTGTTCTCAGGGAAGGCTCTGGGAATGCTCTGATCAGGAGCTGGGCATGTCTCCTGGGCAGGCGTATATACACATTTATTTTTAATATTGCAGCCTTAAAGTGGAATAATCACTCCAGTTTTGGACTCTGAAGCTGGAAGGAAGCTGGCTGCAAAGTTTGCTTTTTTGAATGGCAGATCTAAACTTTACAAAATATTCCTCTAATTGCTAAAGCAGGAGGGAGGATCTAGCAAATTTTCCTTTAACCAGACTTGTAACTTAAAAGTCCTCATAGAAATTACAGCTTACAGAGACATATAAAATTTGTCTTCTGAAGTATTTTTTAATTCTTTTTTTTTTTTTTTTTTGTTTTCAGATTACTGATTTGAAAAGAACAAACTACTCTCCATTTGATTTCAGGAAATGTTGAAACACACTGTAATGTGGAAGATATTCTGACTAATTAAAAAAAGTGAAATACAAGTAGAATCATGTTTGCCTGTTGTACACAAGGAACAGTGGCTGGTGATGTTGTCTCTTTTTTCCCCAGAGGGGCTGCTGGATGTGAGCTGTGTGTAAGAGCCTGGTGGAGCAGTTTGGATAATGATTAAACAGCAAATCAGCACAGTGCTGCTTACCAAGATTTCAACACTAAATGGTTTGGCCAAGCTGAATTTCAAGAGTCTGGAAGCCAAGTTCCTAAGATCTTGCTGGCAAGAAAAAAGGCTTGAAACATCCATCATTTATAAAAGGTGGCTGTGAAGAATTTGTCCATGCCCTCCCACTGGTGAGAAATTTCCACATACACTGTGAAGGAGTCAGTGCTGTTATACCACATAGACTGTAAGCAAAACCAGCAGCAGAGCTTGTCTTTATTAAGACTGATTTACCATTAATAGAATATAAATATGACTGAGTGTAATGGCTTAAATCCCTGACAGCCACAGGTTTGCCAGCAGTGGATTTTCGTGCGTTTTCAGCCGGGAATTGGGAACATTGGCTGAGCACAGAGCATTAATGTGCCGCAGATGGTGCCTCAAGATTTCCTGTGCACACGTGCGCGGAGGAGCAATGGTTGGGAAAAGCTTTGGTTTTTCCACCTTCCTCGAGACACTGGTGGAAGAAGAACCCTGCCTGTTGTACTCAGGGTGTCAAGCACTTTGCAGAGGTCCCATAAAGGCACCTCATCACTTTTGCCGTAACACCTCATAGGTCCTTGTTAGCTCTTCTCTTTTTATGGTCCTGTAGGTAAAAGGGTTCATCTTATTTAAATATCCCTAAGGCTACTAACAAGAAACTATTGAACTGAATAAGAAAAAAACCTGAATACAAAAACAGATGCATACGTTTGCCTGGGGGATAAACATGTTAATATACGGGGCGAAACGTTTCTCCAGCTCTACTGAACAGCAATACAAAGCAATCCCAGCACAGCCAGAAGGTTTCTGAATTTATGCCAGGCCGAAGGAGAACATTTGTCCTAGGATTATCATCAGGCCCCTCACAATCACATTTTCAGCTATTTCGTGTGGATGGGGACTTGTTGACAATTCCCTGAATTTCAATTTAGAAGAAAGAGTTTCATGTTTGACCTTGTATCTCCAACACCAAGTGTCTGCCTGCTTTGCCCACACGCTTTATATTGTTCCTGTTCCCTTTCATTTAAGTTAAATATGAGGTAAGCTATAGTAGCAATGCCTGCTCTTTTTTTCTGTGTGGTTTTTGACTTAGAGCATTATCAAACATCTCTGGATTAGTTTCTGCATTTACTTCACTACTTTCATAAAACCACCTCAGCAAATTTGGATGACTGATAAGGGGTGAACTTTCTTTCACCCTCAGCTGTTCCGATCTGAATTTTTAAAATTCCTTTTATCTGAGCAAATGCAGAAGATGTTATTGACAATTTTCAAATAGTTCAAAGATTTTTCATATGCAAAGCCAGAGTTTTATCTGAACCAAATGCTCTAAAATCTTCTGAAGGCCTCACAAGTATGAAGATACCTTTCTTACTTTCACCAGGAGGATGGGACAACTCCTGGCAGTGGCAGTAGCATTGCACACAAGAAATTAATGTGTGCTTTCTCCTGCCACTGGTAGAAGACGCCCCAGAATTAAATATATTGATATCCAGCTAGTATCTAAATTAATGCTTTAGTTACTAAAGTACCTAAATGCATGGGTGGTGCGTGGCACCCAGCTGAAGCAGTGGGTGTCCCTCGGTATCTTCTATGTAAAACATCTATGTTGTAAAAGTCATTAAAAAATTGAGCAACTGTGATTTTGAGATTATAGTCCTCTAAATTACAGGAGGACTAAAAGTGAAGAAATGAAGACAATAACAAGGTACCATCTGGGCAGTAAATTCCCCTGGAAGGCATTTGGAATGACAGACACTCGAGTGTGAAAAGCCAGTTGTTGAGAAAGGCAACATATAGGTGGGAATGATGGGCTACCTTGACAAGAAGCAACCTAGCATGTTTTGACTCTGTTGTCATTGGATTCCAAAAAAAAAACAAACAAAAACCCCCAAGTTACTTCAATGTAAGCATGTTAAATAACTGGCATCTTTCCTGAAATCTTGTAAAATGAATTACAGCTCTATGCAATTAAGTCAGCTGGGTTATAGTATCCTGCAAAATTAGACATCTATAATGGGAGTGTTGACAAGCCCTTCAGTGTAGCGACGCAGTAGTGCCCACTCAGAAAATGAGGCAAAGCTCCTGGGAAATAATTAAGGAACATTTTGGTCAGCTGGTGATGTAAATATGAATTTTTCAGGTTGTGAAGAAATAAAGTGGAAACCCACAGAACATCACCCCAAAAGACTAAAGTAACAAGACCAAGTGATGTTTGTCCAAATGGGCCATGAAAGGAAAAGAAAAGGCTGGAAGGAGAGAGGACAGGAAGGTTTTGGAGTAGCTGTGGTTCAGGAAAATCTCTCCACTCTGCCTTTCTAATTTTTTTGGTTTTGTCATCTGATGGTGGAGACAAAACTAACACATCTTTTCATTCATCCTAAATCTTTCTCCTTCATCTGGAAAAATTATACCTATTATGACTTTAGATTCACATTTTGCTAATTCAGAATCTTGTTAAAGAACAGCATTTGCATATTCAAATGCATTATTTTTCACTAGTTTGTGGCTATATTCTATATCAAGCCAAGGTTTTCTTCTTACCTTTTTAACAGTGCTACATATAGTGGAGTCTCTTCATTACACAGGCCATTTCCAATTCCAATTACGGTGAATTAAATTCAACTAATTTCAGTTAAATCAGTAGAGACCACCTAGATTTAGATAGATCTGGCTCAAGAATACAACTTTATCCTGTAATCTAGCTCCTCAAGTTCACTAATAACTGAATGACATTTAGAAAAGCATTCCCTCCAGCTAAGCTAATTCCCAAATGAAATGCATTCTATTTTCTGCTGACATGATGAAATAATGATGGTCAGTGATAGCACTGAATAACTATATCCAAGAGTTAACACTCTCACACATACCTTTCATACTTACTTAGCTGAGCTCTTCCAAGTGTTCTTCAACTGTTACTTTTTGCTTCAAGAAGCAAATTGACTGCAAAAATATTGAGGCAGAACAAGTATTTTAAAATTGATTTATTAACTGATGATGTCCATCTAACAAAGGAATCTTTTGGTCATTTTGTCAGCATGGTAAATTTAGGAGGTAGCTAGTCTTCAAGAGGACATTCTGGATAAGAAAACAGTCACACTTAAATTAAAAAACATAACTACAGAGAAGACTCATGTCATAAAGTCTCTTTTTCTTTCCTAGTTTTTAAAGGAGTGTTTTAAACATGGCCACAACTGTAAGAGTTTGAACAGAATGAATGGATGAAGGAAATCCAGTTCAACAATTAGCCCATATTTAATGGTCTCCTCCTACTCAAAGGTGCAAGCCTGAAAAATTAAAAGGTGTGAAATAGATACAGCTACAAGGTGTGAAGAAGACAGTCATGTTTAAATCATTTTTATCCTTTTTTGTATATACTGTCATTTAGAAGAGTTGTTACTCTTATTGTTTAATGATACAGTATGTTTGCTAACATACCCTGTATTTTCTAACATACCCTAGGGGACCTAATTAGTTCTTAAACCACTTGAAGGGATTATTCAATTTTTAAGTAATTTCTGCAGTAAATGAGGGAATCCCATATTCCCAATGGTGGCCACATGAGCATTCTTGCAGTTGCTTGTGGTCTGAGCTGCCTGATACAGTGAGTTTTCTACTTCATGAACCATTGTGAGAGAAAATCCTGTGCTAAAGGTGTAACCCAGCAATGAATCAGTAAATAGCTGTTCCTCTGAAGAGCAGCTCATTAAGAAGCAGAAATCTGAATGAAATAAGGTTCCTGGGGAGTCTCTGGCACCAGACGTGACAAAAAGAGAGGCATGAAACCTTGTTATATGCCATGACCAAGCAAAAGGAATTTTTACCTAGGCAGGATTTGTGGTTAATATTCTGCTCTTGCACTTACTGAAGCCCCAGTGTGCTTTTGTTTATGATCTGGTTCTTGTTGAGCACATTTACATGCAACTGACTGTTCCAGTGGCTTAGTCACCTCTGGTACAAAATGGAGCTGAGCTGAAATGCTAAAGGCTGCAGCTTTGTTTGCAAAATGAAAAAACCCAAACAAAAATAACTTTTTTTTTACTTTGACTAAAGCCTTAATGATAGCTTCCTTATTCAATACAATAGTGTTGTATGGATCTATAGCCGCTCATTAAAAGATTCCAGGATGATTTATTTAGGTTGTACCTAATTCTTTTTTTTTTTTTTACTTTAAGTTTGTTAGTCAGAGATAGCTCAATGGCACACCATTTGTTTATTTTAGCCATACACAGCTACATTCACAGCTTAATTAAATATTTCACATGCCAATCTCTAATTGTGATACCAAAATAAAAAAATCATCTTAACTCCCTTAGCCAATTTCTTGAAAAAGAAGAGCAGCAGCCTCTGTTAAGACATATGGTAATTAATCTTTTCTGCAAAACAGAAAACTAAAACAGAGCACTAGTACCGTATGTCCAGAGACACTGTCCTTTTGCAAGATACATTTAAAAGCAGCAGGTATGCAACTTCAACAGTTGCACCAGGGGTTTAACACAATGTGACTACGATGAACTGAAAAGAAAAGGAGAAAGGCAGGAAGGGGGATGAAATACCATGAATGAAAACTGTCATTTCCCAAACAGTTTTTTTAATTGCTAACTTATAAATGGGAAATCTGTGAAATGTGACAAATAAGGAAATAATTGAGAATGTCTGCTGTACTCTGACATGTCTCTGCCAGCGTACACGTAAGTAGAAACAGGAGTCAGAATTAAGTTCAGCTGAATTAAGCACCAGTTCTAGCTGCAATGAGGAATGAAGCCATAGATTTAGTTGCTGTAAATCTGCCAAGATTTGGCTTTTTTTCTTATTTCATGGCTCCACTACCTAATGATCCTGTTGTGATATATGCATACTGTATGCAAAAAGATTATGTCTTATTTTTATGCCCAGCATAAAAAAAAAAACAAAAACAAACTACTATAGAGGCCACTATATGCTGCTATTTGATGTGCTCAGCAGACATTATCCAGCAAGTGAACAAAGACTATCATTTCAAATAACAATAGTTTTATCTTGGCCAAATTCTCTGCCAAGGTTACCTTACTTAGGATAATCCCAGATTGACACAGGCAGGCTGAAGGAGGTGTGCAGGGAAACCCACTGGAGACACAGCGGCAGCGCAATGCTACAGCCATCTATTGGTTCATATTTTGCTTTTCCATATTTGAAAAGGTCAGGCCCAAATAAAACTGCCAAGATAGGATATTCCTCTGAGAGGAAGAACATGGTTTATGTTTCTGAGCTTTGCCAAAAAACTATGGAAACGAATGCTTCATTTCGTGAATAAAGATGTAGGCACAAATACTGCCTCAAGCAGGGTGCAGACCACCCTTGGGCAGAAGCATTTAGGAGCTGCAGTGGTGAAAGGTTGGGGGTGTACTTTGTTTTGCAGAACATTTGGGTGTGTATAACAGGCCTGTCTAAACAGAATTGGTGTGTCTGATGGCTGATCCAATATTCCAAGGAGGTCCCCTATTCAGAACTTGTTTTCTTTCCACACTTACCCTACTTTGTGTATTGTGCTAGATTATACTGGTTTCATAAGTGGCAGTCACAGTTACTGTCCATCTGGATATGTTTTGAGGCTCTATAAAGTTTTAACAACTGTGAAGGGGGAAAAATACTAAAGTACGCAGCCAGTCTGAAGTGGTTATCTTGAGATTTAACCTACTGTCGCCAGGAATGCACAAAGCACGCCTCATAGTCAGTGTAAAACTTACTTAGATCTCTAGCCTTACTAATACAGCAAAAAGTATTCTCATACAAGGTAAGAGATTCTCTCTTTGTAACTGCCTCATGAGTGGAATTAGTTACAACTGTAATATTGCAATCATACTAACACAGCTCTACACGTTCAATCTTGATTCAGGGCATGTATAACTGAATCAGATATTTGGTTAACTCTTCTACTTGTCCTATTGCTTGCTTTTTAATAAAGAGATTTTATGCTTTTCAATATCCTTTAATAAGATTTTGGGTTTCTGTAATTTATTCTCATCCTATTCATTATGGAAGTCCAGTCAGTTCTCAGAATGCTTGTACATGCATGTCACCTTTTTTCACAGTTAAAAAGTCCTCTTTTTTATTTGGGGTTTTTCAGTGCTTAATGATTCTTTTTTTAAAAAAAAGCACTAAGAACTATCTAGAGGATAAGTTTAAATATCATGCATTTTATGATAAAGAACAGTTGTTACCATTAAATAAATGTGATACATGTGATCAGATGAACCAGGTAATTCCACATGGCCTGAATTCCCCATCCCAGTTCTTGACATTTCCAGCAAATACAGCTTTCAGTTCTCAGACTTTACTGGTTGAGAAGTAAGAGCCCAAATTCCACAGAATGAAATTGCCTGATAGATTCACTAGCACATTACAGCAAGTGGCAGGAAAAATAGATAAAGTTAATTTTTTTGGAACAAGCATGTGGACAAACATTTTGGTAAATCCACTTACTATATTAGTAACCTGTAAATCCTAAGTACAGCATATTTTCCTTCAGAAAAAGAAAAAAAAAAAATTATCCCAGATGATTTACCCTGTCAGTCTTTAACTCTTTCCTCTGTGATAATAATCTTTTTTCAAACATCTGGCTAGGCAAGAGCATGGTTCTTCAAATAAACTGCTCAGGTACACATCCTGAGTCTTTGGAGTAGGCATTTTGAAGTGAATAAGGGCTCTGCTTAGCTCCTGCTCCAGCTGAGCACATCCTGGAGTGGGTGACTGCAGCCCACAACTGCCAGTGTCTAATTGTAAGCTCATTGCTTTGGGGATGATACCAATGAATACTGTATGAGTGTACGGTGTACCAGTGCCAGGTCTGTGCTATGCTGAGGTTCACCAGCGTGAGAGGAGATGTATTGGTACAGCATGTCCAGCTGGGTCTCAAACTGGATCTCAGTGCTGGATCTGTCATGCCTTTCTGCCCAGCCAGCAGTACAAAAGGACGTGGCACATGCCAAGCCCTGGTCCCCAGCGTGTCAGTACGCTGCCCCATTCCTCCAGCCTTCAGTCAGCTCCAAATCATGCTGTTATCCAGGTTTGCTTTCATTTGGGATTTTTTTTTTTGAACTCCTGATGTATTGATGATTACATAGCAGAAGTGAAGCCAAATTACACAAAACTGTCTTGTTCTGATATATTGGGCAGTTAGTTACCATCAACCCCCAGAGCAAAATAATACCTGGGCTGAGAATAGTGTCAGGCAGCTGAAACTGTGCCTGCAATTGCAAGTGTGATTTAAGTCTCTCATTCATATACAGCTTTTTGGTACTTCGTCCCTTGGCTATCCCAGGTAGGATGCTAGATATTTGTTCTTTACCATTTGCAAGAGAGGCTTACACCACGTGGGGCTGGAGAAAACCTCTCCTGCTGGGGGAAGGAAAAAACCCCAACTTATTGTAAGACTGTCATAAGGCACAGATGGTCTTAGGACAGTGAAGGATTTTCCTGTAGGTTCTTAGTACCCATCTGCAATAAATTTTTATGAGGGTTTGGAAGAAATAGAGGCTTAGGCTAACCACCAGGTTCAGTAGATTGTGCAGAATACTTACTGGCAAATCTTTGGTTTATCTATCCTGACAGGTTCTGACATGTTATAAAGGTATTTATTTTTTTCTCATGCAATATTATACATCATTGTCAGGTCATCAGCTTTCCCACAACCTTCCAAAGAATTTTTGTGTCTGCCAAAGGTTCCCACTGGACCTATAGGCCTATAGGATGCTATATAAGCTCCTTAAATGGGGCATGTAGTGCTGAACTGTGCTCTGCTGCAACATTCCTGCCCAGAGGAAGAGGTGTAAGGAACAAGGTGGTCCTGAGAGTTATGGCTTAAGGATACCATGAGATTTGTATTAAAGACCACCTCTAGTAATAATATAACTTAAACCCTCATAGCAAAGTAAGCCAATATGTCATTTAAACAAAAGCTTTTTTCCTTTCATTGGGCTGATCAATTAGTTTGGTTAGTAAGATGATAAGTTATCCTATTGTTGTACTGCACATGCTATACTGTTTTCAATCTAAATGCTTCATATGGATTTACAAATCAAAAGCTCTTCACTCCTCTAGGTTAAGCATGTCCTATTGGTTCCATTTTATTTATAGGGGAACTATGATTAAGGTTATTTGCCTAAGGCAAAATGTCAAATTCTGTATGAGGATCCTGGGGTAAAGACACCATCAGGAAACTTGAATCTATGCCAGCCTCCAGAAGACCATGCTCCAGATGGCAATAGTTTGGAGTGCAGTGCGTACTGGCCACGTGTCCTCCTTTGTATTGTTCAGCCCAATGCAAATCATCTTCCTCTTTGTTTTGGTGAGTGAATTTTTCCCTTTTTGTTTGTTTGTTTGTTTGTTTTGTTTTTTGGTTGGTTGGTTGGTTGGTTTGGGTTGGTTTGGTTTTTTTATTCCACTAAACTCTGATGGAGCACATTCAAGAAATGTTAAAGAATGGAATTAAGTTCAGTCATTTTTTTGTGAGACTCTCCTTTCTAGGAGTTGAAATTATTCACTTTGTCGTCTAATAAGACAACAGAAGTCCTGATAATAGGAAAGGGTGTCTTTGATGTGGGGGTTACCAGCATCACACAGGGTTGCTTACGCCGTACCACAGCGTTGCCGCAAAGCCCTGGTGTTGCCCTGCTTTGCTAAAGGTTATCAGATCAAAGCTACATCCATGCGAAAGGATTTGAAGTAAAACAGGTCCTTTATTTCCAGACCATCTCAAGGGCTTTTGAAAGCAGGAGGAAACAAAATGACAGTTAATGGATCTAGGAGGGCCTGACCTGAGGATAAGGTTAAGTGGTGTAATAATCTCCATACTGAACTTGGTGCCATATAGCAGCTTCCCTAATGTGCTTGGTCACAAGGTGAACCACACTGAGCAAACCTCACAGATTTTCTGCCCATACCACTTAGAGCAAAGCTCAGGGTTCTGTTAAACACAGGAATCCTCCCCTAGAACACTTTCCTTTTTATTCTTTAAAAACTACATTCTTCCACATTACATTCACTGATAATCTTGCCATATTCCTCATTCACTTCTGTGCACTGTCATTTCTTTAGTGCTCTGATACTTGCCTCTAAAAGCAAAATCTATCACATTTTCTAAATTAAAACATTTCTTAGTTAGATTATAGGCTTTCTTCTTTGAGAATCAAAAAAGTTAATGCATGAGTTCACTTTGTTTGGCTTTTGGGGAAAGGAATGGTCTGGCTGAAGAATTGTGTCTTTTCAGAGAGTGTTGGATGGGGATATCAGTCAGACATTTTTTCTTTTTTCTTCTTTGAAAGGAAGATAGAACTAGCTAATGAATTGCAGAGTTTCTCTAGGCAGTATCATCTTTATGCTTGTTCTTAAGACCAGCATAGACAATATTATCCACAAATCTCATTAAGGAAAAATGTTTTAATGTCCGTTTCTCAGAGACATAGCACATATCTTCCCAATGCAGGAAAAAAATAGCTGCACTGAGTTTGGAAGTTCTCTGAAATAAGAAATAAACTCTCAATTAAGAGAAGAGTCCACAAGGATTTATTCCCTGATGGCTTGGGAATGATTTGTTTCCAGCACGTCCCAACTCAGCCCACCCATACTCCTGGTATACCGTTAGGTTGGAGAAGCTCTTTGCCTTGCAAGAGTAACACCAACTTACTCTCACTGACATACAATGGTATTTCAATATGTAGAGAAGCAAAAGTCATCTGATAAAAAAAAAAAAAAACAAACACCAAACAGTGAATAAAGGTAGGAAAGCTTATTGTGCTGAAGACAAAAAGTGAAGGAAACTCAAGCCTCATGCAGAGCTCTTCACTAAGCAACATAAGACTTCATGTTGTTAGTTCAGGATGATGTATCAAGTAATAAACATAACTGAAAGTAGCTATATTGAGATAGTATATGCTACCAGAATATACTACTTGAAATTTCAAAAGATCAGGATATGGAGCTGGTAACTGAATCAGTCAAAAGAAACATGGGGGTAGGAGACTTAACGCTTGGTAGGCAGACAAGGAAGGACTTTCATCTGAGCCAGGAAAAGCAAACGTAACTTGAATTGTAGGCTACATGGCCAAATAGATGGCCAAGAAAAATAGAAAGGAATTGAAACAATTCAATAAGATTTAATAAAATTATTATGATTATTAAAAATAATCTAAGAGAGTTCCTAATCTAAACAGGATTAAAAAGGTTACTAAGGAACGGTTTTGGAAATAGTGTATTCATAACAACAGAACACTCTTGACTTGTCCATGAGCTGTACAAGAAAGAAGGGAAGTACAATCAGGAGTTTGAAAGATATTTACAAAATAACTTCCCTTCTTAAATTTAAGTGCTCATATGAATGAAGGAAAGGAGGGAGGGGAAGTGGATACAAGAAGTGGGTACAAGTCGTTTATGATGTAAGTACTAAAGTTTAGTTTTGTTTGCATTCAGAAGAGACATCTGACTAACCTGTCATCTCAGACAATTGTTCCAGAAAATTTGTTCTTCTTTTCTAACAAAGTCATGTCTGACTGATCTCTGAAGCAACTGCTGAGTTATGATCCCACAAATAACATGGGATTTCTGTCTGTTAATGTTCTCCAGCAAGCTTAGCCTTTTCATTTAATTTAGACTGCAGTTGTCAAGGCTCATGCTTTCAGCTTTGGAAATCCTTTGCTTGGCCCATTTTGTTGGCCAAGGGAATCACTGTATAAATACACTTGAAGGATTGTGTGTCAAGGCATCTTATCTTCTACCTAAGCCTCAGAAGGTCACCGTATCTTCACTTTGGTTGATTTCCCTGAACTGAGGAGGAATAAAATAATGCAGAGAAATCACGTTCATCTCAAACCACAGGATGATTAATAACTGAGGTGGTAATGCATGGTCATTAAGACTTTCAGATTAACACAGCAGTATGGGAGGAGAAAAAAAGATTTTGTGTCCTTGATGTCTCTATTTTATGGTACCGTAAGACTTAGGAGGAGCTCACCACCCTGAAACTCATTCTCAGTGTTCATTCCCACAGGCACACTTTCTGACCATTACATGAGTAACCTTAACTCTGTCTTTCCAGAAAAGTAATCATAAGATCCACTGATTTTATCCCACATTATGTATAAGAGAGATTAAAAAAGGTGATACCCTTTTTTTTGCTGAAATGGTTTTAAACATTTTGTCATTTATATAAGCATGTAAATCTACTAAATCAAAGATGTACAGAGATAAAAGAACACTTTTAAGAAAATCACAAAGTGAAAACATAATGAGAGGAAGCATGAATCTGATTAAAAACCAAAGGTGCTAAAAATATAACAAATTGGATAAATCTATTCCTACATCTAAGCACCCTGATTTTAAGTTCTGAAGCATTATATATCCCTACCAGGGGGAGGAAGGGAGAGAAGGGGAGGGAAGTCTAAAGAAATAAATTCATAGACTTCATAAAATAATAGGTGCAGCAGAAAGGATAATGAAACATTGGAAATTATTTATAGTGTAATGGATCACTCTATATATCTTTACAGAAACAAAAATACCCAAATTACCTCAGCTTTAATAATCATACTCCCAGTGACTGCAGATGAAGAACTTTAAAATGTATGTATAAGACTGGAAATAGTTATAAAAGATCAGAGGCTTTCAAAATTCACTGTGTACCAGGCCTAGTGAGTGCAATGCCAAGAGCAATATATGAAGTCTGATCTGACAGTTTCATAATTTTCCTTTGTTTGAGGAGATCCCCATGCAATGAAAACGTACAGCATTGTGCCAAAAACTGAAAGAAACAGTTAGTGGAAAGGACTCAGAGGTAACGACCACTAGTCAGTTTCTCACTGGCAAAATATAAAAAGAAGACACAGAATTAATTACATTAAGAAATCCCAAGGAACGTGGTTTAGATTAAAGGATGCTCTTTTTAACCAGTCGTCTGGAAGGCTGATGTAGCAGATGTTTGGAAAGTATTTCACAGACTCTAATTTTGGAGAGTGCTTCTAAAAGATCTTGCTCTTCCACTGCTCTGTGCCATCTCCAATTTATCTTAAGCATGAAAAAGAAAATATAATAGAAACTACAGCTTCTAGTTAAATAGGAAGAGTCTTTTTAAAGAAACACAGTAAAACATACGATATTATGGTCCAAGTCCTGTAGATCCAGAATCTACAGCAGGTTGGTAGGTTCCTTTTCACCTATAAGCAATAAAAATGAAGTAAAAGCCAATCTGTCAAAACTCAGCAGGTTTAATTCAGTCCCTTGGCTCGTATTTGCCACATGTGAACACTGCACAGAGCAGTAGATTGCTGCACTGAAATCCTGGAGTTGAGGCCTGGTTGCGTGGTTTACCTTTATCAATCTTGTTCATTCTTCATATGTAAGTGACTTGAGTGGCAGATGAGGAACAAATGTCTTGCCATGTTAATATTTGTATGCATGTACAATAGAGATGAGAAAGGGTTCAGAGTGCAAGAAATTAAATTCTACTGGTCTGATCTGGCTTGGGTTGGAATGGAGCCAGAGAACCATCCCTGGAGCATCTGCCAGTGACAGCAGATGTGCAAGGAGGAGGTGGTGGGGAGAAGACAGCAGCACAAAGCAGTGTGGAGTAAGAAGCAGTGTGTGATAGGGAGAAAGAAGATGGATGAGGAGGCAGGTGAAGGAAGGGAGGTATAAAGGGGAAAGAAAAGGTTTTTCCAACAAGTTTTGGTACAAAACCACTGGGAATCTCTGAGCTTGTGTTTGGGCCAAATTTTGGGCAAAAATACTCTGGGGTTCTGTTAACTGATTTTACAACTTGCCAGAATTCTGCCTTCCTATTGATGAGGAGCTTTGAATACCCTTCAAGTTGAAAGGAGAGAGCTTCTTCTTCTCTCAAAAAGAAATAAATTCTGCTTGCTGGTACCAGTTCAGCTTTGAAAAAGTGACTGAGCCAGCTCTGACTGTTTCTGTTTTCTATACTACAGTTTCCTGCCCTGAACAGAGTCCACTCTCCTTAGAGCTCTTGCCAAATGATTTCTCTTCCTTCTTTCTCTGCCTTCGAGGTGTCAGGCCAGACCCAAGCCAGGTTCTGCAAGGAGAAATGCTTAATGTTGCTTTTCCCCTGCCTGCTCCCTCTTTCTCAGTTTGTGCATTTTTCTGTATCTTTTCTGATCATCTCTCCAAGTCTCTCTCTCTTTCATTGTCAGGAGAAGGTGTTCCCTAATGGCAGCACCCCAGTAAGACAGTTTCTCCTTTGCTATCCACATTTCACTGTCGCAAGTGCAAGGCGGGTGAGGGACAACTCTTGTGTTAATGAAAGAGAGCAAAGGTTCCATTGACTTTGCCGGGGTCAAAACTTCACCCTCAGGGACCTATTGGTAAAAATGGAAGGGATTTTCCATTTTCACAGAGAATTTGCAACCTCTTAATTGTGTTGAAAACCTAAAATATTTTCTTCACAGGGCAAAGTTCGTATCTTATTTCAGATGAATGTAGTAGCTGAGCGTCATCTGCTGCTGGAAAACCTTTAGAAGTTACTTAAAACTAAAACAGGCATAAAAGAGAAGCAGGGTGGGAAAGGGTTGTTTGCTATTAGACACCAACAGAAACCAAGCTGGGCTTTTTGTCTATTCCCTGCCCCCATTTTGTTCACACAGTCCTCTTCACCCTTCAGACAGCCTTAGAATGCTAATTTTTTGTAATCACTTTGAGAAAGAAAACTATTATAAAAATCAACTGAAAAATTATTTTGAACCTGGTTTAATGAACCTGGATCCACACTTATAAATAAACTCCTAATCTTTCCCTTCTTAACTTCCCAGAATGGTAGTTCCCACACCCTATATAACCTGACATGTTCAAATTCAAAGAAAATATTTTAAATCAATGTTTTTCAAAAAAGGTTGTTTTAATACTAACTGGCAGGTGGATTTTATGAAGAAATGATCTTAAATAAAAGTCTAATTGTTCCCTTTTCACAGATGTTTAAGATTTCTCTTCACGTAGCAGCAGATGATAAGGATGCTTAAAATGATTCAGTGACTTGATACTGTAATGATAAAGCTCAGATTGGCTTTATTCTTTGTTATACTTTCCACCACTTTCTGAACTTTAAGGCACTCAATTATTGTTTTTCTTGGGTGAAATGTGTATGCATGTAACCCTCAGTTAACACTAATAACAATGTGAAAACCTTCACATATCAAAGATGTGACTATGCTTTTGTCTATCCTAATGGTTTGAGAGAAAATCTTGATAAATCAATGTGTGGTGTTTTTTTTTTTTTTTTCCTTTTCCTCTTTCTTGCGTTTTGTTGCCTTGATTAGATAAAAAAATAATAGGGGGCTGTCAATCTGTTTTCTTTTCAGGTCTTCTCTGTCTTTTTCTAAATTAGTTACAGCCTGCTTTTTGTAGCTTTATAGCCAGCCTGACCTAATTTAATTACCATGACTTGTGTAGCTTAAAGATAAAGAGTTTTATTCAGTCTGCCTACTTTTGTATAAGTTTTCCCTTTCACACATCTCTCTATATTTTAGCATTCAGAATTCTTGTCCTCTGTTCTTTGGTAGGTTAGCACAAGGTTAGTTTTATAGCATTGTTCATATTTTCACAAAAAGGCCTTTGATGCAGTTCTGCTTAGTCCCTGCTTTGCTGTATCTGTGCACTGTGAGTCTGTGGGCCTTTGTGGGAGAAAAATGAACGTTAGCTGTGCCTCGGAAGCATGGGACAGAAAATACATGCTCATGCCCATTGTGAAGTAGAAATCCTTAAAGCATCAAAGCTTGTTTGTATACCAGATACTGTCTAAGATTTTTTTTTTCTTGTTTGAGGAAAATATTTCAGAAATCAAAGTTTGACACACTGCAGAGATGGGAAGATTAGAAGAACGAAGGTGATGCAGATGGACTTGACAAGAAAGAACAAATCTCCCACTCAGGTTATATTTTTGCTCATTCCAGGTTTAAAGGGCAAATGAAGAGTAGTAAAGCTTCCAGGATTATGACCAGGTCCTCATTGAGCATAGTGAAAAATAAATTTAAAAATTCTAAAACACTAGTTCTGCATATAGGTTTTTTGTTCAATGGATCCTTTGAAATTATACGATAGGGGGGGTTATGTGCTGAGCTTGAGAACAAAAAATAAGCTTCTAAAATCAGAGCTGTGCTCTTAATAGACATGACTTCCCTGTAGCTGCTGCAGTAGTACTTTGCCTGCATTGCAAAACTTGTGTCTTAAAACCCACTGTCCCAGGGACGGCACTCGCACAAAATGTCTCACAGGAAAGGTATTTAAATAAAACCTGGCATGTGTTGAGCTATCTAGAAATGCATGAAAAATTTTGCCACAGCAGTGCATTTAAACAGCATTTCACTTTTCAACCACTTTATTTGTACGCACCTGTGAAAAGATGTTTTGTTCTGCAGATGAATCAAAAGGGATACCATTAAACCAAGTTTGAGAGGAACTATGTAAACAGTACCTGAAAATAAACACAGCCAGTCTTTGTGCACATGCCAGAGACTGACATGCTGTAGATATAAAGAAGAAACAGTATTTCCATGTGTTAACACATATGGCAAGGGAAGAGTCCACTGACACTTCCATGATTGGAAAATGGAGAGATGGATAATTTCTTTTCAGTTATCATTAATTAGAAAACCCTGGGGAAGACATGAAGAGGGAAACAAAGGAACGATTTCTCTTTATACTAAAATAACCCAACAGTGTAGGGATGGATTTTCATATACATCTAGTGATGCCCTGCCTCAGCTCCCTATGACTGGCTTCAATGAGCAGAGAGTTTAATTATTAGTTACTTCTTTTGAGCAAAATTCACTGAATGCCTTATCTTTATCTAGTTCTTCCCTTCATAAACAGTGACAAACTAGCTAAAAAGCATCAACCTCCAAAGTGCAGTGCTACATCCACTCAGAAAACAAGCTGCTATGACTCTGGAAAGAGACTGGCTGAGATCACTGGGGCAAGTCCCTACTGTTGTTTTTGAAGGAAAGAAAGGGGAAGGGGAAGGGGA